>NW_022280032.1:15850918-15855586 GCF_004355925.1 Anarrhichthys ocellatus
TTTTCTGTGCCCAAATAGTTTGTTTTTGTCTCATCCTCATGCTCTTGAAGTCAGGTCTTATATTTTACACATTCTAAACAGTGAAACAAATAGTTAAACGATGTAACAACAGCATAAATAAACATAGATTTGATCTCTTCACGTCACACAGTTTTCATCTGAGCAAAATCCACTAAAACTACCCTTTCATTGTTAATGTGTCAGAACCTACGGTTACATAATAGGAAAGCCTCCTCACAGCTCCTGGTTGATTAGGAATCAACAATTAGATAGTTCTGTGGGCCGCTGAAGAAGCACAATCCCCTCTTTATACCCTGGCTTTGCTGTAACCACCTCAGAGCCAATGCAAGGATGTAGATTAAATTATAGTTTATATTATGAAATTAAGCTCTTTGGAGTAAATTAGCCAAACGGTTAAGTTTCGTGGTAATTAATGAGAGAGAGAGAGAGAGAGAGAGAGAGAGAGAGAGATGGTCGAGCCCATACACACACAGGAGTTTTGACTATTCCAGGGGCCCAGTACAGTTTGTCCTGGCCATAGAGGTTCTGTGGTATGACCCCCTTTCCCTCAGATTCTCCCTCTCTCTGTCTCTTTCTCTCAATCTCATTCCCCTCTCTCATCCCTCTTTTCAGTCCACAGCAATTAGAGAGGCAAAGTGGGAAAAGAGGAATGTGTGAGCACGCTTTGTGAGGATTGAGAGAAAGAGAGAGGGAGTACAAGAGAGAAAGTGAGAGATAAAGAGAGAGGGAGAGATGAGAGAGACACAGAGGAGGGGAGGAGAAGAAAGGAGAGGAGAAGGCCTGTCTTAATTGGCCTGTGTGGCCACGCTGGGCTGTGATGGTCTGGGCTTGCCAAACCCTGTGCCTCAATAGTTGGCCTGGCCTTACATGCATCCCGTGCATCCGGCCAACCACAACTAACTCTAGTGTGCTCTTTGGCAGTTTCCAATGTCAGGCCTGGGAGAGTTGTGCCACCCACATCTACACTCCGCTCCACAGTTCAGGAGGCCTCTCTTATGGGGATGGATGCGTGGGTTTGGGTTTATGGTTTATTTGACTCCACCAGTTTAGGTTGAGGTGGCATTTCTGTGCTTCTTCTATTGTTTACTTATTTAGGATAATGTTATAGTGATTTTATGCCTAGGTTCCGGATTTAGATGCCGATTTAAATTTAAATTTGACAACAAGTTAAAAATACACCTATCCAAACTACATACATACCATGGACATAAAAAAACAAAAACTTTTCAACCTTCCACATTGTTCAGTCCTGTCAGGGTTTTTGCATACCTAAGTCATTAATACGCTGTAATCCAGACAACAAATGAGAATGTCTAGCTACATTAATGTTTTTTTAAGACTATGTCCAACCACTGTGGCTTAAATGATCTTGACAGCTCTAAACTTCAAACTCAACAATCGGGAAAACAGGTATATGTCTTTGTGCACTGTGGTCCGGTTTGGCTTGTTTTGGTTAACTTATGTTGTGCCAGACTTTGGCACAGAGGCGACGTGACAAGCCCTGAGGACCAGAGAGTCCCTGATCTCATTACCAAGCTCTAGAGAGTCATACTTTGTATAAACACCGGCAGGGAACAGTCTAAGTCCAAACGCGGCTGCTGGAGAACACACACACACCTGCCAGTAGGTTATAAAAGTCAGTGATAGTAAAGTGTTTTACTGGGAATGACATTTTAAAAACACTGTACTAATAATGCATTCATCAATAAAGGGACGGACTAATGTTGCGGAATTCACTTGCGGAAAGAGGTGTGTTGGTAAGCAATTTCGGTATGTACATGAGTGTGTGTGAACTTGTGCAGCCTCCGGCCATCCTTCAGAAATGAACTATTTTTTGACTGCATGCACTTCCAGCTGAGTGTTTTTCCCTCATTTGGCAGGGGTATGGACTTCTTTGTAGGGCAATGAGGTTTCATGAGACGGGCAAAGGGGATTTTATTGAGCGATTTATAACCATAAAACACAGGACGCAAGCTCCTTTTCTATGATAGCCAACCAGGTTCTCCACTTTCACAAGTAACACATGTGCATCTCACCACTGTAATGCAGAACTGTAAGAGATTTCTGCCTGTCCTGGTTGTAACGTTCAAACTCTTTGATGCCAACCTAAAGCAGAACAGAGAGCTACAGTAGCAACTCTGCTGCACCAAGATTCCCCCAAGTTCCCGAAACTGCTCCATTCTGGGAGCAAAGATACTGTACAGTAAATCTGCCCAGTAACAGACATCCCATGGGCGGGTATGTGCATGCATGTCAACAATGAAAGGTTGTGCCATTTTGAGAATATGCATGTGATAATTTGAGACATGTCGGTTACTATACTTAGCCACTGAAGTGCAGCTTGCTCCAGTAGTTAGCAAGCCGCTGGAGAATGGAGGGATGGATGTACAGATGGGTGTGTCAGAGGCAGTGAACACAGGTCAGGTTTAGTGTGGCATGCAGCAGAGGAAGGACTGAGGAGTTGTGGCCAGCCTGTTTGGCCCTCTGTGAGTGCTGAATTCCACTCTGGCACACGTTGCCCTATCCAAGACACAGACTGACAGACAGGGACGGACCGACATGGACTCCGAAATGGAGAGGGAGAGAAAGGAGAGGGGAAAGGGGGAGGGTGGGTGAGAGGAAGAGAGAGGGTGCTAAAAGCAGCTGGATATTCTCTGCAATGCTTTAAGATGTAATAAATCATTTACAAGGTACATACGGTTTAATTGATTAAAAATGACTCTCAAGCCCAACACACTGAAAAGTGTAAACACACGCCTGAGACAGGCAAGTTCACTGAAAAAAGCAGTACATATTTTAGACATTGTATGTTTGATAAAATGTTTTTTATTGATATTAAAAATGAAAGTACATGAATTGTGCATTTCGGACGTTCTAGCGTGCAGAGGTTAAATCAATAAAATACACACAGGCTGAGTGAGCTACTGACACAGAAATAGTTGCCATTGCTCGGCAAGGTATCTTTTCATATTCAGCGAAAAGAAGTGGTTGTCTTTCACGCCATTCATAAGAACACTAGAGTAGCCTGTTTGAACATTACAATAGTGAATGAATGCAGTCCTAGCAGGAAAATATAGAATAAAATAGAAAATATAATAATAATATTATCAATAATACTACTAATAATAATAATAATAACAATTGCACTTCCTGCTTTGTTGCACAACTGAAGTAGAATATAATTAGAGACAGGACGCAGCCGTGATAATTGAGATCTCTCTGAAAGAAAGAAGATATAAAGTATTGGCTTGACTCTTCACCACAGTACGGCGAGTATCCATTAAGTCTCCATTTCATGAGTGATGCATGACACAATAGAGGAGGAAACTATAATGTGGCACAGAATGACCTTGTTTCTGACATGGGCTTCAGTGGTTTGTCACAGAGAGCTGTATCATTGTGGCCAGGTATGGGTATCAACCTCAGCCGCCCTCCCACAACAAGATTATCACTGACACTCAGCAACTACTGCATTTCTCCCTCGGAGAGCATAGACTGTTTTTTTTTTTTCCTGAGTGCTTCAGAAATGGTTCAGCGTGATAGCCCTTCATCGAATGCATAATGGATAGATGACTGGAAGATTGTTGAGGGCTGAATGGCCAACTAACAACCCCCCTCCCCCCCATGCGAATACAGATACATATTGTTGATGCACATGATCAGAGGGTATTGTCTACAGAGAAGACAGGACAGATAGATGGACAGACAGTGAGGTGTGGAGCGATGATTGGCTCTCTCCTTAATAGATAATGACCTTTAGGTGACCGTTGATGGTTACTAGCATCATAGCAACATCATTACCTCCAATTAAGGCCTCAACACGATGACTCATGTAAGTCACATGTAAGCTAAACTCTTAAATCTACAACTGACCGCACATTGATGGCCTCATGACTCAAACTAACACGCAACATCAGTGGCACTGGCACATAGGCAAGATGCTCCTTAGAAGATCATATAGGACACCATGCACAATTACAAAGACATGATTTAATGAAGGACTGATCATTCCCCTGCCATCAATACTAAAGTGGCTTCAAAACATAGTGGGTTTGAGTACAATCAATGTTGAACAGTTATTTTTCCAATAATAAAGTCACTCATTGATGCTATCCTTTTCACAGAAACCCCTGACAGGCTTCTGGAAATCCATGCAGACCAGCGTATTCAGAGTATGTGCCTATTTCTGTGATATAACACGCCTAAGCAATCCAGGCTATGCTGCTGTTAAAATATTAATTTAAAGTAACTATGGCAAACAAAAAAGGAAAAAAAAGACATTATTTTTGGTACAAAGCATCTACAAAAAAGCCTTACAACTCCAATTGGAAAACAGAGATCATAAAAAATAAATCCGTCATTTGAGCATCAGTGCTACGTATATTATTTGGACCAATTTTTCAAATATATTTTATAACAAAATAAATAATGCCTTTATACAGTGCCCTTATTTGTATTTCAACAAACAAACAAAAAAGCTTGGCGGCTCATTACGCAAGATACAGCTCAGACTAAAGGAAAATAACACAACGTCCCTGGAAACTAATTATATATCTATATATACACACATACATATACACATATATATATATATATATATATACATATACACATATATATACATATACACATATACATATATATATA
>NW_022280032.1:15860586-15865211 GCF_004355925.1 Anarrhichthys ocellatus
ATATATATATATATACATACATATACATATATATATACACATATACATACATATACATATATATATATACACATATATATATATATATATATACACATATACATACATATATATATATATATATACATATACATATACACATATACATATACATATATATATATTCAAGTATTTGTTTTCAGGCAAAAGCATGTGAATACTACTGATATACAATAAAAATAAAATGTTAGTTGACATTATTGCTGTTTTTTTCCCTTTGAATTTATATTTTGTGCCTTTCTTTAGAACTGTAAAATAACATCATAACAATAACCATGGAAAGAAAAATAAAAGCCTAACTTGGAAAAACAGGAATGTCACGGTACCAGAAACTGACGGGGTTTTCCTTTTTTTCATTAAAACATTGATATGAAAAGAAAACAGACAAAATAAAATATAATCATTATCCCACTTGCTCTTTGTCCATGCCATGTTACTTCCTGTCAGAGCAGTCTGCAAAGCCATGGCAAACAGGAAGTACTGTCCCAGAACTGTAGTACTGTCTCAATCCAGGCGGTCCACTGTCCACGGTCCATATGTGTCCTCACACTGCTCCCTGTGTCTGGCAGGGACAGGAGGAACAGGGACTGGGTCTCCGGTCCCCCTTGCCACTATATGCTGGCAAGCTATTGACGAGCAGCCGCTAGCACTCGCTGTGAGCCTAGAAGCCGACACAGCCCATGTCTTCTCTCAGTGACACTTCCCCCTTGACATTGCCACTGCCAGGAGCGCACCCATATCCTTTATCTTCCTTTTTTCAAAAGTCACACTTTCCTTAAAACGGAAAGTTTTAATATTCATTCAAAGAAAAAAAAAAAACGTGCTTTTCAACCTCTTCTTTGAGTCCATTCCCAAAGCTAGCACCATGACATTTTTTTAAGCTACACGTTCATTGTTCATAAAAAAATAGTGCCATTTTTTTTCTTTACTTTGACGTAATCCGTGGCAATGTGCAATTTTGCAGACTCTTTTCTGCTTTTTGTTTGTGATCAAAAGGTGCTGGAACAGGAATCTAATTTTACAAAATAATTCCTTACAGTGTGGAAGTCCCTTTATAGGTAGAGGTGCAAACTAATAAGAAAAAGAACTAACAGAGATTTTCTTTTTGCCTCAGGAAAAATTATGTGGAATGGATTCTTTCATGCAAGCTGCTCTTCACTTTCAGTTGTCTTCAACAAGGACAAAAAAAACATTCCGCTGGGTGTCCTCTTGACACTTGCAAACCACAGATCTCTTTCATCTTCATTTCTCCCTTCCCTTTTCTCTGTTGCTTAAGGATCCACCTGAATTGCATTCAGCCGAATTGTTAACTTTTTGTTCATCGTTTGTGTTTGTGCCTTTTGTGTCAGTGACTGAAAGAGAGAGGGAGCGAAAGAGTTCAGACAGGAAGAATGTGAAGGCATGTTTGTGTGCCTGAGGAGGGTGGGTAGGTTGGGTTAAGGGGGGCATTAGAGAAGGGCCACGGGGTCAAGAAGTAGTGGATGAGAGCAGGGGAGGGATTGGTGGGCTCGGACAGGGCAGGGGAGGTCAAAGAGGGCTGCCACAGAAATGACGTCAGAGACAAAGCTATAATCCCCTAGTCTTTTTTTTCTCCCTCCAAACTCTTGTCTGTGCAAAGGGCTGGCAGCGGGCTCATTTGTGGTTGACATAGTTGTCCGTGGCGAGCAAGACAGGAGGCAGTTTGCTGGGCAGGCTGATGAGGGGCCTGTGGAAGACTGCCTGCTCCTGGGCTTTGATCTTCTCCGCCTGCCTCCGAACCTTTTTGGCCCTCAGGATGGCGGGAACACCCCTCCGGAGCCGCTGGGCCGCCTTCCTCTGCCACACCTCGTATTTGGAATACTTCACGGTCACATGCTGCTTCCTTGGGACTTCCTATTGTGGCGTGCAGGCAAAAAATAGAGGAAAATGGGAAAACAGGGAGTCAGTTCATTAGTTGTGATAACATACAGTGAAAGTGCTCATTACAATGGAGGAAAGCCTTGTTTATTTTTGTAAAAACAATCTGTCATTGTTGGGCTAGTCAAATGGAAATCAAATGTCATTCTTATAGCGCAGAGCGTCATAACAGACTTGCATTGCCTTCAACTTTTTGCCCTTGTTTTGGCTTCCTAGACTGAAAGAAGCAGTCACCAAGCTCCAAGTTCAGCCTCTTTAACATACTGTCAAAGGGAAGGGCGGCCACCCGCCTCATATACATATGAGGAGCACGTCGTTCACCCAAAGACCCGCTGAACTGTCTAACCTCCACAGACCGAATGAAACGCCACATAAACACATTGTCATATCAAAACCTCTATTCTTACACAGCAAACTATTTTAAATAGAGTTAAGTGTTGTGCTGAGCACCACAGATTGAGACAAAGTGGGAGTGGTAGCAGGGAGGCTAGAATTTATGCGTGAGTAGCCAGTGCTCCATATGAATGGCTTGTTTTGGTCCTGCCACTTGAGGAGTGTTTATCCCCCTTCATTCACTCCAGGCCTGTTCAATAGCCAAAGAACAGCTGGCCCTCAGAGCAGGCTGTACCCATCAACTCTCCCTGCCCACACAAATGAGGGACATGTCCTAACCAATTCCCTTGCAGCCTCTTTTTTTTGCAATTCAGAAGAAGGGTACATTTCTTTCCTCTGGATATTTTCAGTATTTATTATTTTTTGTTTGTTTACGTCACTAGCAATCCCATGTTACTGATACTGATACTGATTTTCTAACAAGTCAAAGCAGAAACATTATAAAAATCTTTCCAGCCTCGTCAGAAGGGATTTGAAGAGACCTGGAAAGCAGCCATCGCTCAGTCTTGTGATCGCAGTGAAAAGACCTGAAACTCTTTGATGATTCCCTGCATGTCTGTGACATATTTCAGAGAGGCTCTGCCGGCCAGGTCAGGTGTTTTTGACTAGATCAAAATGCATGCCAGGTTCGGAAAGCTTGCTGTTCCGTGACTAATAATCACACACTGTTTTGTTACAGGACAGATGTCTAACGTCTCATCGACTCTCTCTCTCTCTCTAACACAAACACGCACTTTCTTTCTCAAACACACAAGTCTGTGAGTATGACTGCCTTTTTTCGTAATATGATGTGCTGTGACTGTCTTGATGTTTTCCGCAAAGCTCAGCACTTTGCATGGAGGTTAACTGCTTACCAATGACCATTTTAACAAGATAAACCTGTCTCTGTGTGGGTTTCTGTCTGTCAGGGACATAGGGGTGAGGCTCAGAGGTGAATGGAGAAAAGATAGAGACCAGGATTGGAATTGTTTCCCATACTGGCCTGTTGTTGTTGCTTTCGAAACGTACCTGTTTTAGTGCGGGCATCATGGGTATGACCTGCAGAGAGGTGGCCGACACGTCCCTTTCGGACTTGGCGGGTTTGGCACAGTATTGCTCCAGCAGGTTGAGGTCACAGCTACGGAAACAACACTCCTCTACGATCCCACGGTTCTGGTTGCGCCGGTTGTTACCCCTGCTGGTTGGCCTACCTGAGGAAAGACACAACAAGGGATGAGGAAAGGCCGTGAGGAGGGTGGGGTTCAGGCCTGGCATCAGTAATGAATGTGGGTTGGTTTCGCAAGATTACTTGGACAATCATAGCGGTCCATTAAGCAAAGAGGATAAAAGGTAATCTATGACCAACTGCAACAAATCTTGTTGTTTGTAGGATAATCTGATTAGGGCTATCTGGAAGTCCTTTAATGAGTGAATACACAAGTAGACTGCTGTAGACACCAAAAGAGAGTGATGGAGACAGACAACTAAGCTC
Source organism: Anarrhichthys ocellatus (assembly GCF_004355925.1). NCBI lineage: Eukaryota > Metazoa > Chordata > Actinopteri > Perciformes > Anarhichadidae > Anarrhichthys > Anarrhichthys ocellatus. The sequence goes on from NW_022280032.1 coordinate 15,864,386, forward strand.
TCAGACAGACCTTTGGGTGAGCAAATACATAAAATGGAAACTCTTGTGTGACCTTGTCCTTTGTCAAGTCAGCGTAGATAAAGAGGATGAGAAGGGAGAGAGGAGGGGCAGAGGAGGGGAGAAAATAGGAGAAAGGAGATCAGTGCAGAGAGTGAGAGGGTGTGTGAGGGTCAAAACAGAGGGAAAGAATGGAAATCAAAAGAGGGAGGGAGTGAAGACGTGGGAGAAAAAGGTATGGAAGAATAAGGTGAGGGGGTGGAGGGTTAGCATGTTGCACAGGGGAACACTATCCGCGACCAATAAAGGCCTTGTTTGAAGCCCTGTGCCCAAATCTCATGAGAGGGAAGGCTAGAGTTGATTGCAGGAAGAGGAACACAAGAGAGAAAGAGAGGGTGATCCAGGGGGAGGAGAAGGAGAAGAGGAGGAGGGAGCACATCTATGTTGGCCTAAACTGGATAATGATCTTTCTGATTGGGGAGAAGCTTCTGTGGCAGACAGCACACAAAGAAGCTGCCTGTCTGTCAAAGGTGAAAAGCAGGGGGTGGGACAATATCATCATGGGGGGTGGATGGGGGGGGTTCTCTGCTGGAGACATACCAGAGGAAGGTGAACTCATGTATGTCACAAACACTGTGCAGTCAGAAGCTTATCCATTTGAGGATTAACAACCACCACAATGCATTCGCATAAGGCTTTTCATCTATCCCCACCATCACTACAATGGAAGCAATAATCAGAATTTACGTTAATGATCTGTCCTCTTAACCTTCATCTATCCTCACCATCATTACAGTGGAAGCAATAATCTTAACCTGACATCGAACCC
>NW_022280032.1:15865311-15901801 GCF_004355925.1 Anarrhichthys ocellatus
CCCCCCCCCCCCCCCCCCCCCCCCCCCCCCACCCACACCAATCATCAGTGTGTTTGCCTGGCCTGGGAACACTGGTGCTGAGGTGACTGGTATGCCTCTTGGGGTGCCATTACTTTACTGGTAAACAAGCGGCCCATTGTGTCGCGCTGCGTCGTGTGTGCCTTCACAGCTCGCCGTGCCGTTCCTTTTATATGCAATGAGAGGTAAGCGCTGTCGGCAGAATGCACACACTCAGCAGAGCAGCCCAGACGAGGTCTTGAGACACACACACACACACACACACACACACAGTTTCTCTCTCTCTCTTCTGGCTCTCAGTCAGTGAGTGTGTGTGTGCGCGTGTGCCGAGTGCATGAGAAGGAAAAATACCAAACATGCACCACATAGCCACAGACAGAGCGATAGCCTCAGCTATCCAAACAGATGTGTGCGAACGAACAACAGGGAGACTCAACAGAGGGACATAAAAAAGCGAAACTGCGTCTGTGCAGCCCATTGTGCAAACTTGTGCTGGTTTGAAACCTACTGAAATAGAAGCCTCTGTCTTCACAGACAAACTGCAGCGCGTCCACCAGCTCTCCCCCACACAGCGTCTCTGCCGAGGCTATTTCCACAACGTAGAGCGCGAGGGCCAGTGCAAACAGCAGCGCGCGACTGGACGAAGACATCTTCTTGACCTGCAGAAAACACACACACACACACACACGCATTGAAGAATAAATCACTGGACCAACAAATGCGACCACACATTTAAGAAGTGATGACATACCAAAAAAATCTCAGCTGACAGCCAGATGTTGCCTTTCAGGGTGATTTAACAGGATCCACTCTTCACACGTTCACATTTGGATGCGTGTAAAAGATTTAAGACTTCCAGTGTTGAATGCTCCCCCCCCCCCCCTATGTATTGACCTACTAACTCAGAAAAAGCCCATTGCGTGCGACAAATTATGAAAAATGTGTATCCCCCTCCCCCTGGAACTATTACCAGCCAATGTTACTGTGTTGCACCTGAGAGAATTGCTTATTCTGGAGAAAAAAGTAGACAGTATCTCTCTCGTTCACACTCTTACACAAGTCCCCAGAAGTTGCAAGACCGGCTGCTCAATAGTTAACTATCTGAAAAGCCAGACTCAGCATATATTTTCCCCTTGCTCACCCTTTGGTGAGCTCACTGACCCTCAGAACTACCGCCCCCTATCTACCGACAAATATACCAGCTGTTTGCTCCGAGTCCAGAAACGGCGTACCATCCAGACGAGAGAAGAATAAAATATCTCTCAACTCATTTTTTCTTCTATCCTGGCAGGCAACCTGTTGCACAAATGCTTCAAAGCTTTAGGCGCACTCCATGTCATTCTTGCATTTTTGAACTTTCTTTGTTGCATGCAAATTAAGAGATGTCCGGTTGCTCATATTGCACAAAAAAATGATGTGATCAATGCATCTGGTCAACCCGAGGCGCTTTTCTTAATTAAGCCAACAAAACACGGTTATAACCTAGTCTGATGTTTTTCAATACCCGGGCAGAACAACCGGAGAGTATACAACTAGTTGTTCCCTATGGTTACCTTCATTCGGCTGATCTCTGTTCTCCGGCAGGTGTGGCAAAGTGAGTGGTGTCCGTGTCTTTTCTGGGTCTCCATGTCAGTTGGCAGTAGTCAAAATGTTGTGGGTTATTTGGTTGATGAGATTGCAGGTGAGTTAGTTTCCCATTTGCTGCGGCAATAGAGATGATGTGTGAGAGGCTGTCCCAAAGACCAGGCGACAGGCAAAACTTCTCAGGGAGAAGTATTATATACCAAAACACGCCCCTTACACCCACCCCACCCCTTGCTCCTCCTCTTCACCACTGGTAAAAAAAAAAAAATGGTCCAGAGACGTTTTATGGAAAAGTGCTTAAAGGGAGAAAAATCAAAAGCAGAAAGAGAGGGAGAGAGTGAGAGTTACAAAATATGGAACAATTCCATAGGCATTTTCCACGTTTACGCACTGTAACCTACAATCACAATGTTTACACACAGGACGCAGACTGAACAAGAATAGACGTAATTCCTCAGACTCCAAGGAAAATGTCAATGCCTCCACCCTGCTGTAATTAAGATTAACATTCAGAGTTGAAGCCTTGTGGCCAGGGTCTGCGGCTTTCCTCTGACTCAGGTGTAAATGTAGACTTTATTCACCGGGGTCGAATGTGTTTGAGTGAAGGTTGATTAGTCAGTTTATCCTAGCTGAAGGCAGGAGGAGGATGCAGCAGCTGTGACACTGACTGATGCAGTAGTGTCAACGTCTTTGGTCACTGTGAATTCTGAAGAAAACATATGATGCTTCACAAACAAAAACATGGTATTAACAAAACAAATGTCAATCAATGCGTCACTCGCATGTTAAATGTCCAGCAGAAAAAGGTCCATCCAGATGTTGCACATATGCTCCAAGACAGAGTGGCGGCATAGCCCTCATCGAGCTACATAATTGTAATTTTACGTATGAGAAAGTTTCCTTCTTTTTAAAACAGTTTGAGGGTTCCCTTATATAAGTGTGGCTTCTGCAGAAGGTAAGGAGCTGGACATGTCTTCAGCCTTAGACTGACACCTAGTGGTCCGCGTAGTGAACATCTGTTTGTTTGTCTTGTAGCTTCCAGAAGTTGGGAGGGCATCTCTGCAGGCAGGTACACCCTGCTGGACTGCCCCCTCTTGTGGCAGTCAAACGTCAACTATGATGTAGCTCAGCACTATTAAATGTTAGTCTGAAGCATGAGAGATGAACAGATTATCAAGGAATATGTGTAAACTATGTATATATAACGTTGAAGGACTTGAAGGACTATAACCTTTATAAAATATGTAAACATGACAGCAAAATGTTAATTTGTTTGATCGAATATTTTTACTCGAGCAGTAATCAACAGTACATTAAATGGAAAGTATGTTTTGATATTTATTTTAGTATGCATATAACGTGCAAGACAAAACAGCATAAAACCAGACAAATCAACACATTTAGAAGTAGACCAATACTCAAATACTGATATCGCATATATGGAAAATAAAGCCTTTAACACAACAGATCTTTCTAAATAAAATAAATATAATCTAAATAGACATTTGAATCTATATTTTACCATTATGTTTCTTTCTTTTTTTCATTTAGTTTTCTTTAAATACATTCATTATATCACATGTTGCTTTAAAAGCATGAATGGCCCAGCCTGTAAAACCCAATAATTTCACCCAGCGAGACGTTTAACATCTTTGGAAACTTTGCCTGCACTGCGTATTGAGGTTTTAATGGTTGCAACCTTGTCGGCCAACTAGCCAGCGACGGCAAAACACCAACTCATCAGAAACAGCATCATACTGGAGGTACAGCACAGAAATATGAACACATTGGTCTTGATCACACGTCAGAAGTCTCAGCGGAGAGGAAGCAGACAACAGCAGGGCAGTCGCAGACAGAGGCGTCATCATGACAAAACACTGAGGGCATCCGTCAGTATCTTAAGGTCGTCCTTCACACCCTCCAGGCCTCCTTGGATCTTCAGCGGGTTGTCCAGCACCTCAACGCTGCTGGTGTACGGGTCAAACTTCACAGAGAAGGGACGCTTGATACCGGCCACGTACCCCCTTGTCAAAGATTTAAAAACAGCAAAGTGAGACCTAAACAAGTCAAAGTCATCTTTAAGCTCTTCATGAGCGAATACATTACAGCTGGCCCTCCTGAGAATTTAAAACCCAAATATATCACTCGTCTAGTGGAAACCAACCTTTTTATTGACCAGAAAACATTCACCCAGTTGTAGTGTGTCCTGTTGTTTATGTATACGCGTAATCCTAGCATATCCTGCTTGTATCAGCACAACATTAAGACGTTCACTACCCACAGATTTATAATATGCTCTGTTTCATATTTACCACGCTTTTATAATCATTCCCATGTTGATATTTTCTCATCTAGCGTGGCAGGGATGTCATGTGCTGTACTCTACTAGAGACCAAATGCTGTCAAAACACTCACTTACACTACTTGTTTTACAAGGCAACATTTGATCTGTTTGCCAACTAAAACTCCAGCGTTTTGCCCTGGTAAGAAACACTACATTAGTAACAGCTGTCTCCTGGCTGCTATGGCTGACCTACAACACTCTGTGCCCTCAGGGGTTGACTGGCTGTTCTCTGACCTTGTCCTTACATAACCCCCTCTCTCTTTTTGCTGTTTTTCTTCTTCTCTTTGTCTCTGTGTGTTCTTGTGTGTTTACATGCCGGTCCAAACAAGAAAACATGGTGTGGTTCAGTACCTGAATTTCTCCTTGGCATCTGAAAAACTCTCAGAAACAAAGTAGACGGGCTGGTACGTCTGGTCTTGATAAGGCTGCACTGCTGCAGCCTCTGGTTCGAACTGCCTTGTCTCTGGTTCATCAGACAGTGAGTGCTGGATTAAAAGTTATAGGAAAAAGATGGAGACTTAGCTGACAGCTCAGTTGGCTGTGATTGTTGCATTTTTTGTTTTTCAATCAGGGAAAGATTTAATTTTCAAGCAGAGAAAACATGGAGGAACGCACCACAAGCTCTCCATAAGAGGAGAGCAGTCCAGCTCCGTAAGCCCTCACCTCCCCATTCTGTTTACATAAGCCATACTCGACAGTGAACCAGTACAACTGATGGGAAAAACAGAAAGAGAGTGACAGAGAAAAAGAAGGATATTAGGGTGGACAATCAATTCATTATTTATAATATTTGGATGTTATTTAGATAAGGGATAAGGGACTGTACAAAAGTGTTTTTTGTTTTCCCTCTCTCCCCCTCAACCATTTTAATACAGTTCCTAAATTCTGTCAGTGTTGGAGGACGAGTGTCTTACTGTGGATAGTTTCTCAATATCTTCATCTGAAGCCCCAAGTGATGCCAGACCAAGGTTCTGCAGCAAATAACCAATACATTTTTACCAAAACATACACACACAGCATGGGAAATAAGTCTGCTAGGCCCTCCTCCCATTTACCTGTGAAAACTGGGCAAAGGTGCGGTCGGCCAGCATGGGGACGTGGCCCAGCAGTTCATGCACACAGTCACTAAGAGAAAGAGAAAGACAGATTCAACTGGGACCATATTTCTTCCACATTGGAAAAAAAACTCTACCCTGATAAATTTAATTAAATATATACTTTGAGATCCCAGACTGGCGATTGAATCTGGTTAGATTACACAACAATGGTTACAGACTGAAACACAATTATGTGCAAACAAGAAAAGGGAAGACAGAATTGAGTTTTCTTCGGACTGAACAGAAACTGAATAGCAACAAACATCCAGACTTTACTTTTTTCCCTCAAAATGTGAGCTTATTTAAACTGAAAACAGATAACCAGAAGATAAATATACCTACTTCTACATAGGATAGCTTTTTAATTTGAATTCATATATATTAAAACTAATTGATTTTTGCTGTCAATCTTTTTCTAAATCAAAGTTTAGTTCTAACTTGATCTACATTTCTGGTTGTTTCATTCTATGCTCTTTGTTGTTTTGCTTTTTTATTCACAAGTTATTTGTATATGTTGTGCTGTCAGTTTGTTTGTGCGCATACTTTGGCAACATGCTTTTGATCAAAATGCCATTCCAATATAGTTCCATTCAGCTGAATTAAAAGACAGAGTGAGGAAAAAGCCAAGAAACAGCAGTGATCGAAGGGCAGGAGGCTTATGGAGGTCCATTGATAGCACATATATGGCAAAATGACAAAGTGTGTGATGGGATGTGATGCGATGAGCAGGAGGAGAGGAGCCGCAGTCATACTCACGGTTCTGGGGAGTGCATGGGGGAGGAAGCGTGACGGATGTACTGGGTGCACTGGAACACCCGGAATGCCAAACTGGCCAGAAAATCTCTGGCTGAGAGCAGACCTGCCACTGGACGCAGCAGGAACCCTGTACGCTCTGTGTGTGTGAGTGTGTGTGTGTGAGTGTGTGTGTGTGTGTGTGTGTGTGTGTGTATGTGTTCAGGAGTTGGGAGATAAAGAGACACAAAGAGAGAATCAAGGGAGGGTGTATTGACTAAACATTTCTTCAGCGTTTGGTATCCCATTTTTACCTTTGATGAAGCATGACACGTCTTCCAGCTGGGGAATGTTGTCTGGACTATACCCACAATACCTTTCCAGCAGACGGAGGGACTCGAGGTATTCACTGCAGGCATGGGTGATATACAGGTCTCTCAGAGTTGAGTAGACTTCCCTCCTAATTAGGGATATAATAACATAATTCAGATTTATTTTCTTCAAGCAAAAGCTTCTCAAACATAAAACAGTATGGAATACCCTAAGAATAATCTAGTTTAACTATCTTAAAGTACAGTAATTGTATTGTCCTCTTTAATTGGATATTTAAATGTAGCCATTCTTTTATTTTATATTTATTTGTATTATTTTGTAATGCTTTTTTAAGTTACGTAAAGCACTTTGGTTTGACTTTTTGTTGAACATGTACTGTATATTTATCATAAATGTATTATTATTTATGGATGATGTTTTTATGGGGTCATAAATCTTTGGATGTGTCAAATCACATGTTCTCAGCTCCCTGATACATTTTGTGTCTAGACTGCTTCAATAGCGCCCTCCATCTGTAACTTATTCACCCAAAATACCCATGAAAGACAAATCATATGCAGCTGTCTGAGAAACAAGATGATACTGGCTCAATGGGGGTGAATGGACACAACGATGCTCTGATATTGAAACAGCAGGGAGGTAAAGTGCTCGTTTGAAAAAACAATCGACGATTTGTTTCCAGTGTAAAATTAGATGTTGTGCTTGGTGGTCTAAGTTTCACATTCTAACTGCAGTTTTAAATGAGCATGCCCTTACCATGTGCCGATCTCCTCCTCTGTGTATTCCACTCTCGGAATCAACTGCCCACTGTGGACAAACATGTACACATGTATCAGGAATAATCAACTGTTAGTGTTTATTGTTTTTTATTATGGATGGCCTGTGCTCCATTCGGGTAAAAGACTGTATCTCACTGTCTGTATCTGAAGGCGATGTCTCCAATCATTTTCCTCCTCTGTCTGTAAGCAGGGTCTGTGAAGCCCTTTTCAAATCAAATATATCAAACACTGATCACATTTTCTGTGTCATTAAATATTGTTCCAACAACATAACCAGCCTAATATTGACAATTCCCCTTAAACACACTACTGGAAAAGTAATGACTTACAGGATGGTCTTGGTCCAAGTCTGGATCAAATTTCGTGACCAGATGATGACATTTGTCCAAATCTGCTATTTTCTTTGGGAACCAATGAACTACAGGGAAAAGGAAACAGATGACCAAGTTCAGTTCAGTGCCGTTTCTTTTTTCTTGATTGCTTCTAAAAAATATTGAATATGTTTGAAATGTTGTTTTCTAAAAGCAGCAAAAGGCGGTTACATTTGACTTCTCTGGTGGTTTTAACATCCTCTGCATTCCTCTTGATGGAGCTGATGAGCGTACTAACATCTGAGAGGTGCACCTCACAGCGAACAAAGTACTCCAGGCTGTCCTTGAGCTTAAGACATGGTCGCGTCTCCAAATGTTGAATCTTAGCTTCAAATGTCTGAAAGACAGTTAACACACTGAAATGTAACTCCTGCTGCGGTGCCGGATGAGAATTATGTGGCACAGTATTTCAGACAAGCATGTCCATATTAAATGTTGAACAGTCTTTGGGAAATGTGCAGTGAGGCACCTCTGACATGGTTAGTAGCTGCGTGACAAAGTAAAAATATGCACAATTTTCTAGAATGGTAAGCTAAACAAAATCAAAAAAAATATTGTTTTAACACATACAATACTAGTACTGAAATATCAAACATAAAATTGAGAGGATTTGAAAATAACATTTTTCAATTTGGTTATGCTTCCTAATAGTCACCGCCCCCAAAAGAGGTTATGCTACTTTTTTATATTCTGTATAAACAGACTACATCGAATTGAGTACTTACCTCATGGAAAAAGGGCTACAGAACATCTGAACATCTTGATTTATTAACATTTATTACAGACTTGATGGCTTTTCAGAGAGTAAGAAACCCATATGCAGATTAACTTGTGAATTTGAAAACTGCATTTTCTCCAAGAAGACAAGAATCACCACCCATTTAGATTAGTTTCACAGCAACTCAAAAAATAGGACTAATGGATGATCTCATTAACTGACATTTAGAGCATTAGTAAATTATTTTTAACCATTTATTCAATTATGAGTTAGACCGTATCAATTCTTAATAGAGCGTGCTTGAGTTATACCCTCTACACCCCTTTTTGCCAAAAGTGTTGCTTTCGAATAAACAAATACATTATTGTAACCTAACACGTATACCTCAAAAACCTTGAGTGTCCGCGACAGTGCAGGTGTCTTGGAGTTTCTCAAAGTGAAGAAAAGGTTGAGCAGCGCTTTTCCGTTGTCCTCCTCAAACACTATCTGCTCACTGGCCTCTGCAGCATCTGCCGCTGCAGCGGCGGCTTCCCTCTCTTTGCGCGCGTCCTCAATCAAGCTTTGCCGTCGACCGAGGAATCTTGGAGACTGTTCCAAAAGAGAAACCAAAGTCTTGCGTGTACTGCTTGTGTTTTAATTTAACTGTCAGAGCACGCAGACACAACAGCAAAGCGGGAAAACTGCTTTTAGATGTTCTTACCTTTTGGATATCTCTTTGGATATTTGATGGGAGTGCCTTACATCTCCAAATGCGCATTAGAACAGCAATGCAGTCAAGGTAAACCTACGACACAGCTAAGACTGAGTAGCTGCCATATCACACATTTTAGCTGATTTAAGCTGTTAATTGTAACATGTTTTTTTTCTTTTTGAATTTTGTGCATCAGGCATCACCGCTGCGTAATGGTCACCTCAGCAAGCGCTCCGCGCGCAATATGACAGTTGTTGGTGGTTCTCTGGATATAATTTAGACATATCACCCGAAACACAATTGCAGATTGTTCATTATAACTTAATCTAAAAATACGTCGGATTTATACCTATCATTTCAAGTTTAGTTTTATTTCTTACCGTGATGGAGTCAGACCTCTCCAACTCGGATGCTGCTCTGCGGATGCTCTTTGTGGAGGATGTGGAGCTGCTTGAAAGGGGCATCTTCAGGCGCAGAAGTCTTCTATATCGTCTTTGTGCGGGTGTCGAAGTGCGACTGACTGAAGTGGCAGTGTAGTTGTGGCGATCCCTAGACCTCTCAGGCTCAGCTGTGCGCTCAGAGCTTTTCCGTTTTTTTCAGGCAGGGTCCCTCTTTTTATGGGGTCATTTGTTTGCAGTTTCTGACGTCAAACACGCAAATCCCGCTGTAGCCTAATCAATCAGACACATCTCAACCTGGAGCCATCTATATACAGTAAACCTTATGGAAAGCCTTCACACACACACACACAGGATTTAAGTTGAAGCATTTTCCTCTTGTTAGTCACAGTTAGTGGTGTTGAATTTACAATATTTGTAATTAACAACCTCAAGTAGGCTACATTATGATTTTTATATATTTTATTATTTATAAAATAAAATTAATAAGTTAACCTGCGTAAGTTCTTGATACAGTTTAGTATAGATTAAATAACAATACGTTATTTTTCTTAATTCATGTTATGATATTGTATGTGTATATGATTAACATTTACATAAAGTGAAGTTGGATACACTCGTCATCTTCAGACAATAATTACAGCTTTGACCTCAGGGCTTTACATGAAGGTTATACCAGAGAAAAGTCAGCTGTGGAAAATTAAGTCACTTTATCAGCTCAATCCAATCTCCACAGCACTTCACAAATTAGATTTGAAAGGGACAAGAGACCTCGACATTGTTTTGTTGTTTGGGCCACTCTGTGTCCTTCTTCAGCAACAACCACATCAAGTGAATTTGTTGTTTGTCTGAGGACTTGATCTACAGTGCCCACTGGCGAGCAGAGATAAAATAATTATCTGTTGATTTCTGGTCCCATGCTGCCACATTGAGATCATGCTGCCACAGCACCGATCTTGATGGGTTCAGAGAAGGCAAATGGGCCCCAGACTCTTCCCCCAGCAGGAACACAGAGGCTGAAAATGCTAAAGAGCACTGACGTAGCCCCGGGCACAGACGGCTCCGTTCTTCATTGGGGGACGACAGAGTGAGTATGAAGAAAGAATGATAATCCAAACAGGCAATGAGATAGAAACCACCTTTCCACCTTGTTTAAGCCTGTTTTCTGCATGGAAACAGAGTAAATGGGTATATTTACCCTTTAGAAATGGTTGTGTTTTTTTTTTATCTTACCCTTTTTATGAAAGTGGTGTGACATAAAAGAACATCAGGCAGAAGATTTACATTTATTTAGAGGAATAATTATCAATTTTATGGTTTGTTCCATCTATGTCTTTCAAGCGGTCTAATATCTTTTTAAAGCAATTCATATTTTTACAAATGACTCCTCTGGTTGATGAAGTTGTTGAATTTGCTGCCATAATAATTTACAAATGATTGAAATAAGACATGTTAAAACAGCCAGAAAACACTATCCATTTCAAATGCATTCCTAACCAAAAAAAACAAACAATGTCTTTGTTACAAAATTGAATATCTACTAAGTGAGTCCAGGAAAAAAGAATACATCACACAAGAGACTTAAAGATTGTACACAACACAGGTTGATTCAACTTCAACCAGATTTTTGTCTATCTGAGGGAGGACATGCAGAACTACATGTTGAATCACGATCAAGATAAACTTCAACCACTCATTCTCCTTCCTCCAAATGTCTGCTTTCCTGTGTCAGCCCAGTTTATTACTGGTAAGTGGAAATCGCTCAGAAAGAAAGCTTTCCTGATCTTCTGGAGAGGGGCAGTCTAGTGTCGTGAGTCAGTGCATGTCCAGGTGACAATTCAAAATATTAGTTCTTTGGTACACCTTGTGGTTTAACCTGGACTCATTGTCAGTGATGGATTGGGGGTCATCAGGTGTTTCAGTACTTAACATCAGACACCGTCACCCAGACAACCCAGCTGGCTGTAATCAGCAGACTTGTGTCCCACATTATGCTGGTAAATCATAACTATTCCATAAGGAATAAGGACCTTTAAATTGTAAAAGCTATAAGCCATGCTTAAAAGTCAAACCAAATTCTACTTGATATTTCACTCTCTAATTATTTCATTTCATTCAATTAAACTCTCAACTCCCTGCTACTCTTCAAACTATTTCTTTCTAACTAAGATCTGGTGTCCAAAATACTAAAAATCATTGTTTTCTAATGTTTTCCTCTACAAGGTTATCGCTAAAGATCTCTGTCTCACTGTTGAATCAATAAAAACACAATGATGTAAAAGTTTGTTTGAATTAGCTTACTCTCCACAGTGAGATTCATTAGTAGCGGTGTAACAATCCCTGAACTTTATGCACAACAATTGACTTGAGTGGGTTTGTTTTTTGATTATCAGTTAATGTTGCTACCATTAACTTCCTTTGATATTTGGGGTTTTGATGACAAATGAGATGAACATGAGAATGACAAAAACTAGCTCAGATGACATGAGCTTTGAATAGGACAATGTTTAAGACACTGTCCAAGTACAGAAGTAAGGACTGATGAGGAAACTTCTTGGCTGCCTCAGCCTTGCTACGAGCAATTTCTACTATTACCCTACATTTGAAATTGAAATGTTATATTTTTGCGAATTATTGTTGGAAGAACTTAAATAATGTTTTTGTTTAGCCACTGTAATCTAGGCAGTTGAGTCTGTGTCCTTGTGTGAAGCAATCGTCACACAAGCTTTCTCAGCTGTGTTGTGTCTTAGTTGTCTTTCTTAATGGCTATCTCATCTCTTTGTTTACTTGTGACCGGGCGTCAAGGGAAGATAGTAAATATGTTGTGTTCACGTCAGTATATATGTAGGCTGATTTGCAACTGTGACGTCTTCCGAGATTAGGATAAGATGACCCTTGACAGAATGAATTATCAAAGAAACGGGTCCAAACGATGTCCAGACTTTATGCAAATCATTCTGTTCCAACGCACTTATGTGTTATCCTCAGCATATATATCAGAGACTCAGAGACGAACCCTTGAGCAGCAACTTGAAGCATAACCTGTTTGTGTTTCAATTCCTGTCTCCTTCTTGCAAGAATAACTGTCCTGTTTAATGATTTTTGTATACAACATATAGGGCATATAGAAAATCCTATTGGCCATGTACATACATAAAATCAGGAGACCCTACTTCTTAGTGAGACTTGAAAGTTTTTACCTTCATAAATGCTTTGACTTCAAGGTTTAGCAGAATGTGACATGCACCCTCTTCTACTCGACTCTTGGTGTGTTCAGTAACTGGGCTGTAGAGGGGTTTTGAAGTACTTTCTGGCCACATAGTCAGGCTGACTCATTGTCACTGAGTTGACCCCCATCATTGCTTATACGAGGTATTGAGGCTACCTTTTGTTAGCAATGATGCAGTTGAAGAGGCAATATCTCTCTGCCATTCATCCCTCTGTGTTTTTCCAATTCAATCTTCTTTTCTGCACGTGTCGGACGTGTCCACAAATGACACCAGGATGATAATTATTACAATTATGTATTGATTCAGCGGTAGCATTGTGGCATTGTGAGTGTCAGCATTTCCCTGGATAATTGTGGGACTTCAGAAGGGCTAATTGCAGCTAACGCGCCCAGCTGGGCTATTATTCATCATCCTCCACATTTCTTTTCTCTCTCCCGCTACTAAACAATGCTGGTCACCTTTGTGAGGGGCATTCGACTCATCCAATTGATGAAGAGAAGAGGAAACAGAAAATAAATGTCCTATTAATGTTGGATAAACAGCCTCAAAATGAGCATATCAGCTTGTAGTGATTTGTACATGACTAGTATACCCTTATGAACTTGTGTGTGTGTTTGTGTGTGTGTGTGTGTGTGTGTGTGTGTGTGTGTGTGTGTGTGTGTAGGGTATATGTCCGTTACAATTGTATATTTTAAATATTAAAGAAAAGTGAACTTTGGTGATGCTTGACCTATCCATAAGATGTCTGATTAATTGTGATTGATTGTCACTTGTGATTAAGATCAAACCGTACTGCGCTCTTAGATGTGGATCTACACACATGTAGAGTGAGACTGAGACATTTCTTGTTTGCTTTGCAAGTCAGAAATATGATTGCAGGTTTATTTGCCCAGTTTGAAAATAATATCTATGATTACAGCTTAATAATATTAAAACAAAGACACAGCCAAAACACTCAATGTGAGGCCTTTCTAATCTGTTGAATTAATTTCCATTCTCATAAAACATGTACACATTTTTAACATTATGACACCTGCATTGTTTACATCCATGTTTACATGCCAGCAGCCTTCTTCTTCCCTACCTTTGCTGACGCGTTGCTGCATTTCTTAGTGCATTTCAGCAGCTTGTTGATCAGTGGAGGGGTGTTTAAACCAGGTTTGTATTGTGTAGCCTGCACATGTACAAGGATGTACTGTATGTGTACGGGATGAACAGACTGGGGATCCAAAGATTTGTTCCATAGTGCTTTCAACCACTCCAACTTTTCAATGCTACCTTTAAATGCTGTATATGCTACGTGCAATATAAACGGGTGACAGAATTGATGCACATGCCTCCATCAATAAGGGTCACTGAACATCAATCAGAATCAGAAACAGGGGTTTTTTCCAAGTAGGTTTTCATATACAAGGAATTTGTCTAGGTATTTTGGAGCATAACAATAAACATGCTCTACGTCAACAGAACCCAACCCAGGTCAACATCATTGGGGGATTTCGGACTGACAAGTCAGACAATGTTCTCCAACAGCATCATCAGCACATGCACTCACAAAAGAGAGAATATCCTTTGGAAGAATGGTGTTCATCCCTCCAGTAGTTTTAAAACTTGGCGAACAATAAGCACTGAAGCGGATGAACCCACACCTTATTAAGACCATTAAGGTTGTTTTCATTTGATTTTATCACCCATCTGTAGCTGGTCGGTGCTGTATTTATGAATGGAAGAGCATAATTAAATGGGATCTCATTTTGAGGATGGGAAAGTATAAGAAGTCCTGGCCAAAGCAATATTATTCTGTGATGATTTGAATCTTAAAGTGCTCAAACACAGTAAGATTGTTTCAGGTATTTTTATTCCATATAAATCTTCCTCCCGCCCTCTCTCTCTCTTTTTGACAGAGCATCTGAGTATCTGCAACTGGCGACAGTGATTGTTTTTGCATGTGTCAAAATACAGCTGCCAAGTGGAATGACTAATCACACAGAGTGCTCCTCCAATGCCTCTGGCTCCATGTGCAATTTGACAGCTTTCGTGTAAAGTGCTCCTGGGGTGGTGCGAGTGGTTGAGGAACTGATGCTCAATGGTCCGTGTTGACTGCCGTCATCACGCTGGTGCCACGGTGGCCGGTAACAACAGCTGTGGCCGTAACTCGACAGCAAGCAACACATTACCAACATTACCAGCAGGCTGCTGTGACCCCATCACTGTTCAGACTGTCAATGCTAGGACCCAAAATAGAGTCTTTCAATTCATACTTTAAATCAACCTGGTTTTCAATCATCTGGGCTTTGATGTGAGTATAGCCTCACACACAGAGGTATAAAACAGTCACACCGTGTGCAAACGCAATTTCACATTATGACTTCAGAATGCAGGTTGATTGAAAATTTCTAAATTGATGGCTATGACGAAACTGATCCTTTTTTTTCCTCTTGAGAAAAACAAATTATTCCAGTCAATTGCTGCACTTTGGCCTATTTAGAAACAGCAGTTTGTTACAAACGCATTTAAAGGGAAGCAGCTTTAACTTTTTATGCGATTTGATGCTTCCCTACCGTATCAAGTGCTTAAGGCTACATGTGTTGCGCGTCCCTCTTGCTCTTTGTTTCTCGAGCAGCCTGTGCTTTTCTAAATGTCATATCTGATAAGTCTGATTGTGGTCCGGATGCATCCACATATCTACTGTGTGTGTCATGTCGGATATGCCCTGCAGGATAGAAATTCACTTCAGGAGTTATAAGTCATTCAACAATTTCCATCAATCACCATAAGTGGTCTGAGAACTTACTGGTCACAAATAGCACAAATACGTTTATTTCTGCCTTACAGGCTGGAAGGAATGATGGAGAAGAATCTGATTTAATTTCAGATTCGGAAATTATTTGTATGTTTTCTTTGAGAACATTGTCCATCACCATACACATACATACACATGTATGCACACACGATTTGTTACACGGCCCACTCTTACGACTCAGCACTTCTCATATCTGACCTGCCTGAGTGTCCAGAAACATAAACCTGCTTGTATATAGGTAGTCTATTCAACCATTTGCCCAGTGCCGGGGTCACAAAAGCAGCATTATGACGTTGTAACATCGGCCATTCCCCCTCAAGCAGTGGCACAGAGCTCTGTCGCTGAAGAGACTGGTAATTAGATTAACCTTTCCTTAATGGGCCCCTGTCATCCAGCAGCCTGGAGGGCCAAGCTACTGCAGCTCATGATGAAAATCAAGCAGCTGGAGTCACAGATAAACCCCACCTGTAGTGTTGCTGCTGCTTGTTCTGCCATATAACTGTATTGTGCTTTATTAAAAGCACTTACATGTGTGCAAAAACTGACAATTGATCCTAATAATCATGTTGACATGATTATACAGAGCTAGATGTGTAGGGTTGGCTGCTAATAATTTGTAGATATGTATTTTACCTGCTCCAACAGACCCAATTTTCACCAAAATGCCGAATAAGTAGCTCGCCTCTTGTCTTCTTTGCATCATGTGAGCTGCACAGGACACAACATACCAAACAGTCAAAGTGCATCATATGTCCTAGCGTTGCAAAAGATTGTCTTCATTCTATCACTAAATTAGAGACCCTATAAGAGGGTAGCAATTGTTTTCATTGATTGCATTGTTTTCTGTCACAGACAACAATGCCACAGAAGAATGAAGCAGATCTCGACCTGCCCACTGGACAAAATGTTTGGTACTGTCCATATGGACGTAACCTGAAAGCATGTGTCAGTCATGATGCAGAACAGTTAGTTAACATAGACTATACAATGGTAAATGAGGCCTATTAAATGTTGTAATGGAAAAAATTCCTATACCCGCTTTGCGTGAGTCTTTTCATGCTGAAATACAAAATACCAAAAACCAGGTTGTCTTTTAAGTATTTATTCTCTGCGCAGAGAAGGTTCAATCATCACAACAGAATGTGTACAGTCTCAGTGAGGAAGAACCAAGAAAAAAGTGAACAAGCTTTCTTTATACAGAATGAGCAAAGGTGGGGGCCGATGGCCAATGTTACAGACATTTCAGTCTCAGACTTTTGGTCTGAGATTAATGCTGAGACCACCACAAAGAACCTCTAATGCTTCTGTAAAATAACTCCAATAACTTTCAAGTTACTTCTCGTTAACACAGAGATCTAGTTTGGCACTTTTGTACTGTATTTTATGAAGTCGTTGTCATCTGTGCTGAGAGCTCAGGATCCAGTTACCTCAGATGACAGTTTTCTTGGCATTTTATAAATCCATCTGAGGTTTTGCATCTTCCTGGACCCAATAACTGAGCATGGCACACATCTTTGCACATGCAATCAAACAATGCTATTACTGTATAGTTAAAGGCATTTGTCGGGTACAGGTTGTAAACTCAACATTAACAGTTGCCCCTTCCTGCCTGGCTCAACGACACCAAAAAAGCACACTGTAGTTAGGGTTAGGATGCTCATCAGCAGGTGTAAGGCAACCCCAGATTCTCTCACGTTTTGTTACGGGTTTCGTCCACTTGGCGTTTCGCCTTGCTATATTTGCGGGGTTTTTTCTGGTGCTGTGGCCGCCATTTTCGTAGCTTCCTCTTGGATGTGTGCTTATGATCTGGCACCTGGTCTCTGCGTTTTTTTATAGAGGTTGACGCCCCTAAACTACTCGAATACAGCAAAATAAGAGACTACAGGCTAGACGGCAGAATCTCTGCAGATACAGACACTGCCACACATTTTCAGGTCAAAAGTGAAAATTTAGAGGAACTACTTTTGTATGAATCTACACAATTCTATTTAAATTTTTTTTAAATCCCACTAATTCGGCTTGAAGTTTGTACACAAAACCCAATTAAACTAATTCTATAAAAAAAGACAATTGTAGACGAATTTAATCAATAATGAAAGCAATGAAAGCATGTGTGCCCTTGACAGAAAATCCTTAACTGTCAGAATTTGAATAAACCCTGTTTTGTTGTCCAAAAGGTTGATGCTGAAATAATAGGGGGAAAAACTAGTCAATTACATTTTATCAACACACAAACTGTCTCTGTGTGTGTCTGCTCGTGTGATAGGTGTTATGGGTTGTTGTATTTTCAGTGGCTAAAAGGTTTAGTTGTCGTTGCAGAATCAGAAAGATGGAGAGCGCAGAGGACAACGAACAGAAAAAAACAAACAAGAAGATGTCATGATTGAAATTGCTTATCGGTGCAGATGAAAGTAAATTGCACTCAAATCGCGTAAAGCGTGAGCAGAGAACTCAGCCTGCCATAAGTTGGATCGATGGCTCCGATGAATTTGTAACACATGCAGGGCCTTGTGACGCAGCCACCTCAGAGGAGATGTAGTAGTTCCGCTTGCCATTTTTCATCCTAACCCCCCTCACCCAAAGAACACCTCCTGTGAATAATGACTGCAGCTGTGTCAATGTGGCTGACCGCTGTGTGTGCGCTTGTTTGTGTGTGTCTTATTTTGATGTTTTTTTACAGTCAGTGTGTATGTGTGTGTCTGTCTGATTATGGTGCACAGATAGGCCATTACCCATGCGTTAGAAGGAGAGGGGCTTAATGGACGACAGAGGATGCAGGGGCAGGATGGCTCGTAAATGCTGCCCTGTCCTCCCGGCCATATCAATACTGCCATCTGGGAGTTTGTCCACTTCATTCACAAAACCAATACCCCAGTGGGATGAGATGGACGTAGACGCTGTTGCTACGTGTCCAATCAAAGGGAAAAGACGAGGGCTATCATGACATCCACTTACAGGAAGATGTCCATTCTGTTCTTCTCTTTTTTGTGTGGGCAAGCAAGACAAGTGAGAAACAAGGACACAAAAGAAAGACAGAGAACAATAGATTACAATGGGTGCATTGACTGGCCACCTTCACATCCAGACCACTCTTATTCCAGACAATGGCCAATATAGGCAACAAAATGTGTACCTTCTTTTCAAATGTAAAAATATTGTTTAGAAAGCTTCTAAATGATGAACAGATCATTCTCTAGGTCTGTCTGCGCCATACATTTCCACATTCAGCCTATCAATGCTGAGAAATTGCCTAATCAATGTCTGAAAATGTGAAGACAATTACATACAAAGGATCAATCATTAATTTGCTGTTTGTACTCTCTCATTTCTATTCATGGTCACAACACCTGGAGCCAATCTAAGCATGCATGTGGCAGAGGTCAAGGATATTATGTCATCATGTCACCAGTTGGTTACATGAACACTGACAAACACATTTACACCTGTTGATCATTTTGAGAATCTGTTCAGTTAATACATGTTTTGGAAACAAACCAGAGCAACCAAATAAATGATGGGAAGAACAGGCAAACTCAGAAATAATCAGGATTCAAGATTGTACGGGCTAAACATTGATCAAATGTACTATGTGTATGATTGTTTTTGGATACAGCCTGCATTGGAGACTGAGAGAAAGAAGTCAGAGTTAAAACGGATTACCAAGAACAAATCAAGAAAGGATTCAAAACCTGCAGGATAACACAGTCCACCTATTCAAGTCAAGTCAGTTCGGTCTGTATAGCCCAAAATTACAAATTCTTCCCTGATGATTTTACCAATTCAACAAAATCTATCAAACTTCACAAGAAACCCTGTCAAAGGAAAAACAGTGAGAAACATCAAGGACTTTTCCAGGATGTGCAGGTGGCACATGTACAGATGAGACAGACGTACAAAACATATAACATTGAGAAAATATTAAAGAGCAGCAAAATCAAAGCTAGTAGAGACAACTTTTACACATGTTGTTTTGGCGTTGGACGGGTAAGAGACAACAAGAAAGAAAGACTAAGAGAGTCTATGCTACACTTATTTCAGATAACATGCATTTGACCCACACTGGTTAGGGAGAAGTCACATTTACCTTTGGGCTACGCTTAGTATTACATCATCAAGTAAGTGGATCTTGTAAGTTGCAACTTCTGCCGTGATGTTTTCTGCGATCCAGCCTCATAGACTCAGCTATTCAAGACAAAGAGTGGTGTATGATGAGAGCATGGATATGTGCATTTCACGTTTTAACATCCATTCTGTAGTTTTTCTCTACTGACATAATATCAATTATATATACAGTGCTTGATATAGACAATCTGACAGAATGCACACAAGTGATGAGAGTTTATTGAGCATCCTCTATATGTGCAGTGCAAACACTTGCACTATTACACAATGAAAATGTGTACACACAGCTATGCAAAGCTGAGATGAGAAGATGCATCGGCATACATATGATCTAAACAGCCAGGTGTGTGCTTCTGCCCACTCTGTCGGAAAAAGTACAAAAGACTGAGAGGGGGTGTAATCTGAGAGTTGGGGATTTACTGATGGGCTGAAGCTGTAAAGTCAGGATTAATTACAGTTTTGTGCGAGAGCTGCAGGTGTCACTATTGTCTTAACGATATCACAGTCATTTTAACATCTGCAGAGGGTAGCAAAACTATCAAAGGCTTTCAAATTACTTTTAAAGTAATTCTTGTTCTTTGATTTATTAGCGGCAACTCAAATATCCACCTTACAGTGAGGCACACTGAGCACCCCTGTACATTTAACCACTTTCCATTTAAAAAACACTACAATCACCCCACATTTCCAAAAATAGCGATTACTGTACACTTGTTTCTAGATCCCAGGCTCGGCCCAAATGCTACTCAATCCCATTTGAGTTTTTTCTGTGAGTACAGACCCTGCTGGTAAATGTCACAGTGTGACACGCTCAAAGCCTGGTCACCACAATCGTACCCTGAGGGGCCTTGGTGCTGTCACTTCTTCTCAAGTGTGTAGACTACCCAGTAGATGATAGCAAACAGAAAGAAGGCTGGATTTTAGTGGTTTATGTCTGTAACCCAGTAGGCTTTTCAGCAAAAAAAAAGCATATTTCCAAAAGAATATGCTGGAATACGGACAGATGAGCACATGTTTCACCATTTTCAAATAAAGACCATATTTCCAAATAGATGGATTTTCTAATTTGAGAAGTAATTTCTAATGACAAGAAAAGAAAGGAAAACATGCATTTCCATTGTTACTGTAGTGCTGTTGGGGTCATGTGTATCACTTCTATAGAAGGCCAGGGAGAATATTTTGCATTAACCTTACTTTTAGAAAAATTGTTAAGATTTTAACTTCACTCATTCCAATCATCAACCAGCCCCTCTGACCATGTCTTACAACCGAGTCAATACACAGCTCACCTAAATGTATATATTTTATTTGTCTCCTGTTCAATAGTATGTTTTTGTGTGCAAAATCTTGCAGACTTTGAAAAAAAAAAATCTCAGGGTTTGTCAAATGTGTCTGTCAGAGTGAAAACAAGCACAGGTGCTGGTGGGAATACAATTCACAAAAGACACAAAAGTACACACACTCACCACCACACTCACATATATTTGTATGTTTGACACAGATAGAGACATCTCCTATGAAGCATGGTAATACAAAGCCCTCTTGTGGTCTAAACGTGTGATTCTCAAGGCTTTGGATAAAAGCGTACATGCCAAATGTATAAATGTAAGTGTAATTAATCTGGATAAACACTCACAGAAGGTTAAGATGTTTGCAGTTTGAATCTCATATAAAATGCTGCATGTCTGTGTGTTATTTGAAGAGTCATCTTACATCTCACAAAGCTTTAAGATGATGTAAGATGGAATTGTTATCCTTATCATTTTACTTCCTCTGAATTCATAGTTTGTTGATCTGCAGCTTTGAAATAAAGTCAGAGGGTAAAGCGGGGAGCTTGTCAGTGATAGGCTACAGGCATGGCTCAGGAGTGTAGACTACATCAATCATCTCACCCTTTCCCCCTGGCCTGCATGCCAATTTACACCGTTTGCTTTTTTACTGCACTTTAATTTCACATACACATACTCACACTAATGAGCATTACATTCATCTCTGATTTGCTTACAGACGCACCTCATTTGTACTTTTGTAGTTCACATATTTAATCAAAGCACTTTGTGTTTTCTGTGTGATCTCTCTATGAAGGGAACTTTGACAATCAGAGCAAAATGAACAGAACAGAAACCATAAAACATGTTATTGTTGAAAACAGAGACATAAAGAAATTGTAAAAGAGTCATATTATTGAGATGTATTCAACAATAATGCTGTAATTTGTCTGTCTGTTATTTTATATGATTGCTGCAAAGGGTTTGAGATGAGAATTATATTTTTGTAAACACTTATTGTTAAACCTTTATTTGTCTGTTTATTTGAGAGAACACAGATGATTGAGTAATACTTTTATGGCATACAGGATTGAGATTTTCGCAACGAAGCACTTGAACGCAGCACCATGCCCTCCTTCACCAGCTGTCCAATGAGAATTCAGGATGCTGGGGCACGTGTGTGTTCCTCGTGCGTGGGGGTTGAAGCGAAGACGCGTGAGCGAGGCGACCAGCTAGAATTCCGCTCAGCTAGAGGTAAGATTGCTAGAACAGCTAGTAAACACAGACGTTTCCTTAATACAAGCATTTGCGACTACGTTAGGATATTAATCAGTAACGTATCGAGTTATCTCATTAGTGTGACAGGCCGCCGGTGAACTGTCCAAAAGACACTTTGCTCTGACACTTGTGCTTTTATTAACCCGCGAGCTAACGTTAGCTGATATTAGCTTGTCAATGCAGCTAGCAGTATGCTAGTAGCCGTAACTAACTGGTATTGACGGGCAGTTTTCTCTACATAAAGGGAAGCCATAGCATTGTTGCCACATCAAGTCATTAGCACACACTATCCTGATTGTTGTGTGCGCAGAGCGGATAAAAGGTCATTGGAACCTAAACGTGGTAACCTTTGCACTTGTTGTGTTAGCTAAAGCATTGTTCACAGCACGTTGGCTAGTAGCTTCTTGCTAGCTAGGTAGCCCGGTTAGCTGCTGTCAGATTTTTTTCACCGCCCATACTAGGTAGTTATTAGTATGTGGTTGTTTGTCTTCCCATGTAAGTGCGTAGACTCATTTGATATTGCTTTATCATTGTTCTTCTGTAACTGTCAGAGTCCGCGATAAGCATTTTGTTCATCGTAAAAGGAGAGATGCTAACTTTGGTTGTCATATCCTAGCCCAGCTGCCATTAGCATGTCAATGCGTCATCGGCCAGCGCTTGCTCAACACCCGTGTTACTGTTGATCGGTTAGCTCAGCTGGTCTAACCAGCTGGAGCTCGTCTCAGCTTCTGTCACTCGTAAAATAATCGGAGACTTGTCGTAATATTGTGGTTATGTTATAGTGAAATACGTCTCGCACTTAAAAGAATGTGCTCGCGAGTGAACAACTGACCCTCCCTTCACACTGTTGCTGACTCTGTAGTTACTCTGTCTGTGACTCATGATGAGTATTTATCTAACACAATTGATCCGTCTTTATTAGAGGAAGGAGCTGCCACTTGGTAATGGAAGCCAATAAAGGTAAAGACAAACGCATTTTCAGTTAACTTACCACACTAAAGTAGATATTCAGTGTAGGGAACGTTAGTTCATTTTGTTTTGACTCGGGGTTTAACATAAGCTGATATTTGTGTGTATTTGCATGCAACAAAGACTAATACAAACCATGTGAAACTTGAAATTATTGTTTTTACCCCCAAAAAAAGTTGAATCAACATCTAAAACTCTAGACAAAAACACAACGTAACAATTTCCACAAAGTATTTCTTTGAGTACTAATGAATTGAAGTGTGTAATATTGTAAAGCCACAGTCAAACATTATTAATGAATTATTGTCAATAAAAAAGCAATTTGTGTGATGATTAACCTGCAACAATGTTCATTGTTAGTCTTGGCAGGTAAAGGGGATCAAGGGATGCAAAATCCAGGTGGGCAGATTGAAAAACCTGTCGGCAGCCACTTCATGGAAAGGTCAGTGCAGATGTTTTATGCTAGATTTATGTAATGTGAGCATTTTGTGACATCAGGTTTGTGACCTTGATGTCATCAGATACTAAATGCTAAATTTAATACCCAAAAATCAAATGGATGCCAAACTGCACACACAATTATCCAATCGAGGTTCAATACATTAAACTATTCTTCTGTCATTAAACAAAACTTTTCACACTTGTAAAACAAATGTTTGTTAGATTATTAACTATTACTTTCTTATAAAGTTGTTGACTGAGACTATAGAAATATTATTGCTAAAAGATACACTATCGCTGTAACCCTTATACCAAACACCAACAAAATCATCTTTCAATCTCATAAAACATCTTGAGATCATCTGGTGGTTCCCAACCACCTAGGTGGAGGACTCGCCACTACCGGATTAATGATTGTCAATTTAAATAATTGATAATAGAATCATTTCTAAAATCATTCTCATGTTTCTGTTCTCTCGTAGCATGCTTCCCAAAGTAGTGAAGAGGCGAGTGCATGCCTTGAAAAGGCTACAAGTGCAGTGTGCCAACATAGAGGCCAAATTCTACGAGGAGGTCCACGAGTTAGAGCGAAAGTACGCTGCCCTCTATCAGCCACTGTTTGACAAGGTACACTCGCTTTTTTCTTTACTTCATTTGACTACAACACCAGATGTCTCACATTTCCTTTGCTAATTTTATGTTCATGAAAACAGAGCAAAAGCTAGTGGAAAAAAGACAACTTACAATGTCTGTTATTTGTTAAGAGACCAAATATCTAATAATCACTTGAATTGTTCCCTGCACTAATGGGTGGTTAAGTGTGCCTCTCTGGTCTGATATGATGTCAGTGAGGATGCATCCTTGGTGCTAAATTGAAAACTGCTATAACGAGTAGTCGTCTGTACTTTTGTCAGTCAAGGCTATTTCCAGAGCTAGTGACAAGAACTCAGCCATTCCTAGTCGCACTGAAGACTGTCAGCTGTAATGCTGCTGCACCTGTCTGTGCGCGCACAATCTATATCTGTATATCTATCTATATATATATATATATAGATAGCTGCTTGCTGAAATAATTCAGCCTTATCGAATGAATGTGTGTGTGTGTGTATGTATGTGTGTGTGTGTGTGTGTGTATGTATGTATGTATGTATGTATATATGTATGTATCTCTATATATCTCTATATATATCTATATACATACACACATACATACATTTCATGCTAATATTCCCAAATGCCTCTCTAAAATGATTAACTTTGCTGTAATGAATGTGTGTCACAGAGAAGAGATTTTGTCACAGGAACAGTGGAACCCACAGATGAAGAGTGTGTGTGGCACAGTGACAGAGAGGAAGAGGAGGAGCTAGCTGTAAGTACAGATTTGATTTTGTTTCTCTTAAAAGCCTGATCACTTTGCCAAATCCTAATTCTTCAGGTTCTCCACACAGTTTCCCACTAAAGGAAAATAATTTTCTTACAATCAGACAGGTCACTTAATCTCATCAATGTTACCAAAAGTCTGCTGAAATTGTCCAACAGGAAACAGGATTGTGGGAAATGTGGTTTTAATGAGAATCACTAGGGCTAACAAACTGTGATAGCTGAATTGTAAAAGACTTTGGTCTCAATGAGACGTCTATCAGGGTGTCTGCTGATCCTTAAAAAGTCCTAAAAGGTATTGAATTCATTCATCTAAAAAAAAAGGCCTTAATCGGTGAAAACAATCTTTAAAATGCTCAGACATAGGAAGTTGGAGTTTTTTCTCACATTGCAATTGAAAATTTCAAAATAATTGCGACAATTCTTTTAGATAATTGACGAATGTCTCTTTCATTAGAGTCACACAGACCAGGATAGCGGAAACAACACCACTCGTATTTTGTTAGGGGCCGGGATGCTCAGAGCAGATACACTGTCTGCAAGCTCGCGACGACATGGGGAAGTTCAAATTCAATGACAATCGGCCATTCAACCACGGTTACACAGCATGGCTGCAACTGGTACCAGTCAATGAATAAGAGGCACGTTGTACTTTCTGCTGTACGTGTTTCAAACTCCGCAAGATGAGAATGAATGCAGGGGAATCCCACAGTGAGGCCAAGTGTACATAGGTTTGTTTTTCCTGAGCGTTGGTGTCCCCAGTGCAAAATGGTATATGGACACTAATCCTAAGAAACACAAAACTGTCAAGTCAAACAACACACAAAGTAATTGCTGTGTTTTTTCCATTTAATTTGGGCTGGAGAGTTGGTCTTCAGTTTCATTCCAAGTGGCTTTAAAAAGTCTTAAATCTAACTTGCCTCAAGCTGTAGGACCCTCGAAAGCTTAACTAGCTAAGTTGTTTAGATTTTGGTGAACATTGAATTTTGATAAGTGCTCTGCCCACTTCCTGTAGGAGGAGGTAAAGGAAAAAGCTGCTATTGAGGATGCAAAGAAAGAGGAAGCCACGCCAAGGGAAGATCCAAAAGGCATCCCCGAGTTCTGGCTCACCATTTTCAAGAGTGTGGACATGCTCAGTGACATGCTGCAGGTACATTTAAATGATTGATACACATGTCACTGTTCTGAATGTGTTTCATGCGTCTCTGATCTGACTGTTTATCTTCCACCAGGAACACGACGAGCCCATCCTAAAGCACCTGAAAGATATTCAAGTCAAGTTTTCTGAGCCAGGACAACCAATGGTCAGTTTCATAATGTTATAATAATGACTTGATATCATTCCAAGTTGATAAACTCGATGGAGATAAAATTGTCTCTCTATCTTGGTCTCCCCCCTCAGAGTTTCACATTAGAGTTCCACTTTGAGTCCAATGGTTACTTCAACAATGCAGTCCTCACTAAAGTCTACAGGATGAAGTCAGAACCTGATGACGCGGAGCCGTTCTCATTCGAGGGGCCAGAGATCATTGACTGTGAAGGGTGAGAGAAACAGTCATGATGGTTGAACTGGCTTCTACACAAATGATGTTGAGGTTTAGGATAAAGTAGAGATCGTGTGCTTCGTAAGACATTTCTTTTCACTCCTTCTATATTCATCTCTTGACTTGGCATCCCACATATCAGCCTCCTCTTGGCACCTCTACCAACTTTTACCTTTTTTGGTCTTTGCTTTCTGCCGCCTCTCACTGTTTTGTACATCTCTCTCTCTTTAGCTGTCAGATAGACTGGCACAAGGGGAAGGATGTGACAGTGAAAACTATTAAGAAGAAGCAGAAGCATAAAGGCCGTGGCACTGTCCGCACGGTTACCAAACAGGTCCCCAATGACTCTTTCTTCAACTTCTTTAACCCGGTCAAAGGTGAGAACACAGAAATAGATGCACACAAAATCTACTGAATTTCTAAATTTAATAATCAAAGTTTTTAGTCATACTTAAACTCGTCTCTTATAGCAGTAACTCTCTAAATAAACTCCTTGTGCAAACTCCGAATCACTGAAACTCACACAAATATAATTGCTTGACAGTCAACATGGCTGAGTTCATCTGCAGACGCTGTGGCAACAAGTTGCGTGTCACTGAATTAACCTGAATTCAACAGCAGGTGGCGGCAGACTCCAAAACTGTCAGATTCAGCAGTTCTTCTGCTGCATGTAGGCAGCCAGTATGCTGGCAGATGTTGGGTTGTGTCCAGGAAGTTGCACTCACTGGAACGTTTTACATCATATTCTCTAGCTTGGAGAGTTAAGGAGCTTTTGTTGTTAAACAGTCAGACTGACTCAAACTTTTGAGGCAAAATGGCAAGAGCACAAATAAGACAACAGTCTAACTACCTAAATATGTTCTTAAAATATCTGATGAGCGATTAAGAACATCTGTACGTGTTGAGTTTATATATATATAGTGCAAGCTCAAGAGTTAGCATCTCAAAGAGCTTCAAACGAATAAATAAATGTTAATAAATGAGTTTTGTAAATGCATTTACAGCAGCGGATGGAATACCAAGGTTTGGCTAAAAAAATAGCCTTTGTATTGTTACATTTTACCTGATTTTAGTTTATTTAAATGATAAAAGCAAACATTTGATTCATTATGTAACCTTACTGGTTAAAAGACAAAGGAGGTCAGTCTAGACAATAAGATAATCCTTTATCTTCTCAGTTTGACTTCAGGATTCAAATATCTTGAAATGAGTCATTCTCTCTCTCAAAGGATCAGTAATTTAGGCAGAATACACCTTTTATTTAATTACAGTATCCTCCTTCCTGTGTAGTCAACCTACCCGTCAGACATGCCTGGACCTTTTCTGACTTAGAGAAGTCAACCTGATCACTCATTGTCTCAGCAGATGTTTGTCTTACCGGTTCTGTCACGGCCTCGGTGTATGACTGGTGGATATAAATGGCTCTTCAAGTGTGTTCAGGTGTGCACTTCTGGGGTTTGGATGTCCATTAGTGAAGAAGCCGTCACTCACCGGTCATGTGGAACAGAGTGCATGCTTCATGGCTGTGTGAACAAGATTCATTGTTTTTTATTTGATTGGTTTAAAATGTAGTCTTTTTGTGCCGTTCAGATATGTTGATATTTGTAAAGTAGTGAACCCCAATGCTGGAGTACATTTTAAAACACTGATTCTTTGAAGAGTAGCAAAGCCATTTCCTCCATTACAGTATTGTTGAAAGAAGAGGAAGGATGACGTCACGTTATTGCCAGCGTGGTGGAGCACGGCTGTTTGCTAACCGTCACTTTATGTGGATGTTGTGATGTCATTGATAATAAGCATGGTTGTTGCCTTAAATGGGCTTCCAGATGTTGGTTGAATTATATACCTTAAATTGCCCTGTATAGTCATTGTAGAGCAGTGTGTTGAGGTGTGTATTGCTTAACTGAAATGTCCTTTCCCTTACAGCTTCACCAGATGGAGAAATGGTGAGTAAATGTAGCTTGTCCTTCATAAAATCCCCACCCCATTTTATGTCTTCTTCTGTTACCATAAATCCATGGTATTTGTAGCGGTGTTAAACGGGTCTTTATGTGTTCATGTTTTATAGGACGAGGACTCTGAGTTCACCCTAGCCACAGACTTTGAGATTGGGCATTTCTTCCGTGAGAGAATAGTTCCCAGAGCAGTGCTGTATTTCACTGGAGAGGCCCTGGAAGATGACGAGAGCGTGAGTGTTTTTCCTCTAACACGCCGACGTTACTCTTGAGCACTGAAAAAGCCACAACATGGTATGTTTTGAGGACATATAAGCTAAACTGGTCATCACTGTTTAACCTCGTGTGTGTTCTTCATGCAGTTTGAAGAGGAGGAGCTGGAGGAGGGAGACGAAGAGGTGAGTAAAGACACTGAGTTTGATCGGCTGTACCAGACAGCTGGGCATCACTGTTTACACAGTACATAATAATAATAATAACAATAATAGCAGCAGTCCTGGTATATTTTTTGTTAACCAGGGGTTCCTTTAAATCTTGTCTTTGTGTCTCAGGAGCAAGATGATGATGATGATGATGATGAGGGAGATTTTGACACCAAGGTCAGTATGAATAATTTACTTTTTTAATACAAGTGTTTTTGTTACTCTTGTTATTACTTTTGTGTCAGTGATAGTGGTGCTAATCATGTAGCTCCTTGAGCTGAGTGTTTATCCTAAACCCCCCTGAGAACACCGCACTGCTGGGCAGCAAGTATGTGGTCAGAGAAGGCTTGTGGGGGTTAGGGTAGATCACATGATCAATGACAGGAAGTGACACCATGTCCTTCGTCTCTGGAGTAAATGTTTGAAAAGTAGCGGGGGGAGAGGCTAAAGATACAGCGTTTTGTGAGGGATCAATATAGCCACGCCCCCGAAAAATCCATTTTAAAGCCAACGCAGAGGAGACGGAGAGAACACAGATGGACGGTATTTCTGTCCGTTATATATTTGTCGTAATGGACACGAGACAGAGATGCCAGATTTAGTTAATGCTAACTAGCTGAAATTAGGTCGGAGACTAATGTCCACACAGCAGTTTAGAAGGAGAGTGAATGTGATTAAGAGAGCCTGATGTTAAATCAAGATTACAACACAGCTGCCAACAGCTAGAATAGTTCAACTCTGCATGCGAGTAACATAACGAGATGACTATAATCCATTATAATCGAATCCAGTCTGATACTAAGTAAGTGCATAACGTGGCCTGTAAGGAGTCACCAACACGGCTGCTTTGTCTGTGAATGAGTAGAGCTTTTCTGTCGTGGTACCTCCTGTCAGCTCATCATGTGCTCATTCAGCAATGTTTCACAATGTCATTTCTGGCTGTGACGATTAAACTTGTGCATATTGTTGTCTCTCCCTCCCCTGGATTCCCCTCCATTTCAGGCATAATCAATCATTCTCACCCAATGCAATTTCTAGGTAAGGGAGAAATCAGGATGACGTCCCACATTATGCTCTGTCTAGTCCGTTGGCTCTGGTCTATTATTCTGGCTGCCTCTCTCTCTCTTTCACTACATCCTGGATACTTCCAGTAGTCCGAAGTGTTTAGGACCCTCAACTCACATCTTGGGTAGATTTAGTTTCTCTTCTCCCTGTCCTGTCTTTGCTCTGTACCTCCTTTTTGTTTTTCCTCCTGTCGTCCCTTCCCAGGTTTCTAACATTGTGCCCTTTGCTGTAGCGAGCAGGCGCTTGTCTTCTCTAGCGTCTGCTTTCTCGTTAGCCTCTTCTAGCTGCTGGTTAATGCCCGGTGGCCTCGTTAGCTCTCTGCCGTCTTGTTTTCTAACCTGCTCTCTCTCTCTCTCTCTCTCTCCGTCTGCTCCCAACAGAAAGAACAGCCCCAGCCCGCCGAATGCAAACAGCAGTAACACCGTGATGATCAGGGGGAGGTGGTCACCTGCTGCCCGTCAAATCAAAATCAGTTCTTAGCCAATCAGCAAGTCCTCCTACTCTTGCAGGCCTCGCCCCATTATGAACGCAATAGAACACAAACCAAACTGTGTTTTTACTATGTGCATGACTTCTGTTTCTTTTGTCTTGCGCCCATCTCACCCCCTATTTAATTGAACGACCATAGCGTCACATAGGGGCAGTCTTCTTTGGTACGGTGGGGGAGGTTCCTACTGCCAAGAACCTCAGAACATAATCATATGGAGAAAAAAAAGATAGGAAAGAAATGGATCCCAACTCAAGTTTTCATGGAAATAAATTGGTTACTCAGGGTTTTATAATGCCAACAAGAGAAGTTCGAGTCTGACTTAATCTTTCACTGGGGTGGTGTTTTTCTTTTGTTAGGGTGTTTTTTAAGAGACATTCAATGTATCGTTTGAATTTAATTTACTTTTCTTTTTTTTTAAATGTTCTTTGTCATATTGTCATTGGACTATTTATTCTGGTGTCAGTGGTGCATTTCGGGAGCTCTTAAGGCTCATTCTCATTGGCTCAAATTTTATTTGGGCATAGCAGGTCAACAACTTGAGTACTGCCAAGTTATTTTTTGTTGTTTGGCTTAACAAGCATTTAAACCGAGCACTTGAGTAGACAAGAAACATTAATTAACATGTGACAAGCATGTGGTTTACCTCAAAACGGTCATGTATAGCTCTTCCCTGTTTGCGCCATCACCCCTGGAATGCTCTTTTGAGTTTGTGTCATCAAGGATAATAAGAACATTTTAAGAAAACAAGACATTTGAAAAGTATGCATTTCATTCATTCTGGTGAATATCTCCTTAAAATATGACACATTTAAGCAGACGCATCGGTTGA
This sequence comes from Anarrhichthys ocellatus, assembly GCF_004355925.1. NCBI lineage: Eukaryota > Metazoa > Chordata > Actinopteri > Perciformes > Anarhichadidae > Anarrhichthys > Anarrhichthys ocellatus. Next base: position 15,896,173 of record NW_022280032.1, read on the forward strand.
CCTGCAACCTTTTTTTGGTTGTCATCACTCCTGGTATGTATCTAGGTCTTAACAAATGTAACTGACAGGCGGTGATGGGACAGGGTGCAGGATGTTTGAATCAAATGTAATTTCCGTCGCCAAGAAGCCAAAATGAGAGACAAAACACACCGTCCTCTCTTATTCAATTGTTTGCCAATTGTCATTAACAAAGTGTAATCTAATTCAGCATTTAAAGTTGTTTAAGAATATATCAATATTTCCGTTATTGTCTAATGAGTCAGTAGAATGTCTGTGGAAAACAAATGGAAGAGGTTTGCCAATGTATTTTATATACTGCACTTGGATTTTGGCAGTTTGATTGGGACACCTTTGCCTGGTCAGCGAAAGCAGTTTCCCCTTCTCTCTTTTTTTAAAAAGAACGATTGTAGATCTTGTTGAACAGATCTTTCAGAGCCACGGTTGACATCTTCAAATCTACCACATTGGACCGTGTGCTAGCAATGGCCTTAACTGGTTCTTATTCACAATTTGTTACTTGCGCAATATTTCTTTTCAATTTGTACAGTTAGTTAAAATATTCTATTAAAGTTGTGCGACATGGAAATGGATTTTTGTGTCCTTTGTGTGTGTGCACCATTTGTTGCTTTAGCAGTAGTCTAGAGCAGTTGTTCCCAAACTTCTTTTGACCCCTTGCAACCCCTCGTCACAGCCTTACTGGCCAGCTCACTGCAGCTCTCTTGCTGATTGTGTGCTCAGGTAAGTTTCCCCGGGTGAATGCACATGCTGTTGATAGCATAATGTGACTGGGCACTGAATAGCCACACTCAGTGACTTCACTGTTAGGCGTCAGGTGATGGCTTGCAAATTATTAGCAGGAGTTTAGAACAGCATGCAGTCACAGCCTCAACGTGCTGGGCTTGGAGCGCAGGCACCGACCCGTCTCTTCCTTAAACAACACGGTGACGTAGCAGAGTTGTCGTATCCAGGCCGGAGGAATTTGCTTACGGTCTGCCCAGCATCAGGCCAAGACAACCAGAATGTCTGGCATTCTGTCTTGCAGATAGAGAAAGCATGCGCGCTCCTCTGAGAGACCCTTGTAATGCATTGTGGGAGATAATGGCCGAGTGCTCTGAAGTTTCTGGAGGAGGATGGTGACACCGCGTCCAAGCAACCCAAGTTTTCCACCAAGTGCTGAAAGACCGGTGCTTTCTTATCCCGTCACCTCGTCCAGCAACACTTACAGCTGTTTTGTTTCAATCTTCATGGGAACAGTGTGAGAAAACAAGTTCATGAGGACAAGGTCACTGTCAACACAAAGTCCGTAACGTTTTTTGTTTTTTTTTGGATGATAAAATGTTTGAGTGGTTTTGATCTTTCGGCGGGAGTGAACGGGCAGCAGTGAGTCCTGATCCTTCAGACCTCCACAGCAGACAAACCACATACTGAAATCTCTCCTGGCTCTTTCTGTAATTTTGGGGGTTTTACTTTACTGACTTGTGAACAAGACACCATTCATACTGAGGCTGCTGTGTGGGGGTTGAGAATTGCCTCACTGTAACAAGGAGTCCAATTGTGTCGGACTCATTTCTGTGCTTTCTGAAACACGGCCAGGGAAATGGAACTGCACAGCGGACTCTCTGCTTACAGTTTCCAATGAAAATGTATGCCTACGGTGTCAAATGAATGTATACCTTCAGAATACCAACATAATGTTGGAGACACGTACAGCAATTAATATACTCATGAAATGATATACTGTGAATTTAAAGAAAGTAAGGGGGGTCAGCAGCAGGCTGTTTATAAGATAAATGTCAAGTCAACTCATTTGGTCCTGTCAAGACGGAGAATGAAGTCGCCATGGAAACTGCTGTTTGTGGCCTGCGTGAACCAAGAACTTTTGTTTCATGTCATTTCAAGCCAAACCGTGATGTTTCTAATGAACCGAACCAAGTACTTCTGTTGCCTATAAAACGAAGAAGTCTTTTTTTTTTTTTTTTTTTTTTTTTTTTTTATTTTCCATTTCCAAACCACGGCAGCAATTCAGGATAATTCTTTTCCCCTTCAAACATAATTGAGAGTGCAGTTTAGATGTAACTAAACTGCACTTTTTTTGTGCAGAAGATGGGGTTGAAAAAAAAAGAGAACCTACAGTTAGGCTGTATCTTTTGTGCTCTCTTTGATACCCTCTGAACACCACTCAGATGTTGGATGTTTTGTCAAGTGTGCATGGATGGATGCACAGAGAAGATGTATCAACAACACATACAGAAGAAAGCAGTTTGGTGGACTCAAAGGGAGATGATCTCTGAGCTTTGCACATGACCAGAGCAGTAGAACAAAGGAAGTATTCAGACTGCTAGCATTATCCCTAAATGAACCGCTCTGCCCTCATCTCATCCTCATCCAGCAGAAGTGTTTGGTTGCAGTCTTCTTCCTGACCTGCCTTCCAGCTGCAGCTGCACCCACTGTCCCACTCTTGGCTCCAAGGTGCTTTTGGCAGAGCCTGTACGTGAGCACACAAGAGTGTGCGTGAACGAGCTTGTCTGTGTTGGGGTCTTTTGTATCGTCCCGGTCGGAAGTGGCGTGAGCCACATTGAGTTCCAGAGAAAGAAGGGAATAGAGAGGTGCTTTATGGTGCTGATGCCGGGTTGGTGTTCAGAACTGAATGAATTGAACTAAAGAGCCAATTACATCTTAGATCTGATAACGTTTCTGATGGCACAAGAACTCACAGCGTTGTACACATTTTGATCATTCTTTCTGGTTATCAGCTGATGGAAGATATTTCCTCCTGACTTCATTTTTGCCTCAATGGACAACAATGTCGGTCAGTGGGTCCACCACTCTGGTCCAGATTGAAGTATCTCAATAGGTAATGGATACATTTGTACAGACATTCGTGGTGCCCAGAGGATGAATCCCAATGACTTTGGTGATCCACACACTGCAGAGGCCTCATGGGAAACTTAAGGAAAGCCACTGTCCTTGGGGTGCACAATCTCATCCAGGAGTGAAGCCAAACAAGGATGTGACTAACACTTCAGCGTGGGTTTCACACTATGTTCTCTGTCGTCTCAAGATACAACTCTTTCAAATCCCTCCAATCATCTTCTTCTGCACTGTTTAAATGTTGTATGTGGGCGTCAGGTGGAGGGATTTAGACAGCTGTTGGCCGAAGCACAATCAGATCCTTTTTATTTATTTATTTTTCGACTCATTTCAGGCTGGAGCATGTTTGACTGTGATGCCTTTGGATGAGCGTATGGCAATATATAGAGAATGCGTAAACTCTTTTTAGAAGAGAAGTGGGAGTGCAATCAAACCTGAGTTGACCTCTATGTCACTGTTTCTCTCAAACACTAGAAGGAGCTGTGGGAGAAACAAAACCGTGTCCTTGAAAAGTCAGCCAATGTATGAGAGTTATCACAAAGCTCTCCAAAATCTCTTTCATTAAAGTGACTTCAACCACAACTACTTTGTTCTTTTATATTTGTATATGTGTGCTTAAGATGAAGAGCTATAAACAATGGCAAGATAACCCTGATAATGTTATTTGCTTTACTGCATTATCACCAGTTACCTTTCTGCCTGGTATGTGTGGGAAAGCAAGCTTCACGCCCAATCACAGCATAGCGACAGGACAGCACACCTCTGTCTGGATTTATGAATGGAACAATGAATGAACAGGGAACTAGGTGTGGCATGTTTAACCGGAATCACGCCCCTCCAGTTCTGAGCACAGATGAAGTCAGACCTGAACTGCATAACAGAGGCAAGGCTGGTTTGAATATATGTAAACTCTGCATGCTGTGCCATGATCTGTAGTTATAGATATTTTTATTCTTGGCACCCCGATAATATTGCATCACATATTTCTGGTTAAAATTCCTGGGGGTAATTCAAGGTAATCATTGAATGAATCTGGTGACTTGATTTTGATTGACTTGTTGAATCGAATCACGGCTGCATCAATGAGCAAACATTAAGAAGATTTTCCTCACTAATTCATCATCCCTTCACTGTCCCTCTTGGCTTTATGTGATATGATTATCTGACAATGAGTCATTGTCTTAGTGTTCTACTTCAAGTCCACTGTGTTTCTGCAAACATGGCGGATAAACTGTTGTTACAACAAACCTTTTAACTGTGGAGCAGGACAGCACGGGCCTAAAAGAGCTTAAACCATCAAGCCTAAAAGTACAGTCCATGGCCCTGCTCCGACCACAGCTTAGTTTTAGTTCTGCAGTGAAGCTATGCAGATACCAGAGTGAACGTTACATTCCTGGCAGAGAGAAGGATTGCATACCTGCATACCTGCCATTCTTCGCAGAGTCAAATTGGCAAGTATGAGGTGCTGGACTCCTGCAGCACATCTCATAACTCTCACCGGCGTGTCTTCATGTGGCTCATGCGCGTCATGCGTGTCTGTTAAGGAAGTGGACCGATTGCATGGTTTACACACCTTTTGTGATAAAGTATGTTAATGACCGTGGGACACAACAATTTAAGAGCGTTTAATATGCAATGACATTCATAAGATTCTCTCCTTTGAACAGCATTCTGGGAACACATACCAAACTAGTAAGGCCACTAACTGACTGCATGTCCTGTGTGTACTGTACTTCAGTACAATTACATGTACTTAGGTACACAATGTGCTTCTATTTCACTACATTGTAAAGGTTCTCTTTTTAACATTCAGAGCATTGATATAGCAGTAAACAGCTATTTGCTATGTAAAGATATAGTGCAGTAATGTCTACCTGAGCAGAGAATGAAGTGCATGTATGAGTGCCCCAGTGGCCAGCACATGGCCGCCACTCTGCACTGCTCTCTTACGGCGGTTATATCTGATAACGCTGTCCCGAAGCGTAGCACCCACCCTCTGGTTCCCTCTTAGCTTAGCGCTGTTAGCGCTGTCAGCCCCTTTGCCATTGTTTGCACTGTTAGCACTGTTAGCACTGTTAGCTGCAACCGCTGGCTCAGCCATTGCAATGTTGAGAGCTGTTGAGAGGCAATGCAATCGCCTTAAGTATTTTTGAGGAGACATATTTCTTTACATTTACCTGACAGCTGTAGTTATTCATTTAGAGATCAAACTACACACAAGTAAATAAAGGAGTTCATCTTCTCTCAACCAACTACAATATTAAAATGCTACTTATGTCAATGCAACAATAATTAATACTCTGACAGCAGACATTCTGCTTTTGATGCTAATCTTTTCAATGCAGGACGTCTAATTGTAATTGAGTATTTAAACATTCTTCTATTCCTACTTTGAGTTCATTTTAAGGATATTTAATAGTTCTTCCATCCCTACATTCGTCTCCGGCTGCAACATAAGGAATCACCTTATGTTGCAGCCCATTGGCAATCTTTGACTGCCATCATAGTCTAACTGTCCAGTCCCTCATCAGATAGACTGGTTTTTTTTTATTGTTCTCCAACGGTTCCTCTTCAACTGAGAGCTGCCTTCCTCAGCCATTTGTTCTTTTTCCCACGCTGCTGAATGCCAGTGTGGCCACATACACACACAGGCAGGGCTTATCAGAACAATGCCTCAAATAGCTCCGGAGTCTCATCACAAGGGCATGTCACCAAAGAGCAGAAGAGGATGTATGTGTGTGTGTGTGTGTGTGTGTGT
>NW_022280032.1:15901811-15908590 GCF_004355925.1 Anarrhichthys ocellatus
GAGAGAGAGAGAGAGACAGGCCGAAGTCATAAACGTGTCACAGTATGCAGCTGTTACCTGCGAGCTCTGCTGTACTTGTCAGCGGCTCATCACAGCCAGCTCATCCATACTGCTCCCCATTGTTAGGCTGACTATGTATAGTCCACTGTCTGAGGGGGGCTTCATGATGTACATAAACATAAAGTGCTCGCAAACACAAAATGCAACATTCATTTAATTATGTAGAGATAATGGTTATGCAAAACCCAGTTCAGGATAATGTCCATTTCCAAAAGGTCTTATTTATCATGTATACAACTATATGCAGTATAATCAATAACTACCAAACTCTCGAGAATATTCTCTTGTTTTTTTTACAAGCCTCCGAAATCAATATTTTTTTGGAATTTTAACAGAAAGCGTATTTACAGAAGTTGTATTTAACATTCTGAACATCATAGCAGCAGCCAACAATTTGCTGTGTAAAGATATAGTGCAGTAATGTCTACCTGAGCAGAGAGTCGGTCTCCCTCTGTGTGTGTTGTTATCAGAGCTTCTTCTTGCTTTTTATATTTTGGTTTTCTGGTGGTTTTGGTTCAATTGCAGGTTTAGATTAACTTGTTTAGGCCCCTAATCCTACAAAGCACCTCAAATAACATATCCAAAATGAATCAAGTTTAGTTCCTCAACCATAAGACTTATATGCATATTTCTGGTCTCCTTTGAAAGGTAAGAAGGAAGGAAGTAAGGAATACAAATACATTGTAAGTTAACCTATATTTCTATTACCGTTCCAGAGTAAATGGAGATTCACTGAAGGAAAAACAAGATTTGAATCCTCGTCTAGTATATTCAATTTCAAATGCAATATCACCATTATAACCAGGATCTATGGATTATGATGCAACTGAATGTGCACTGATCTTCACTACAGCTGTGAGCGTATATTTGATGAAAATACACTAAAATACACCATTTAGGATACAATGTATAAAGACATACTCAGGCGGTCTCCATGTATGTTTACTGGTCACTGTTTACTGGGAGTTTTACCTCAAAACATTATTTATTTCCAATAAATCAATCAATCAATATTCATACTGAAGAGCTCCATGCTATACAGGAATATCTTCTATAAATAGACCATCTTTCATCGCAACTTTTTGTAACTTTACCACAAGGGTGGATTCGTCGGGCTCAAGGAGTTCAAAAATTAGGAAAAAAATGTATTTAAATTTGACAATAAATATTAATAAATGTATACACACTGTTCAAATGTATAGTGACTTGTTTTCAGTGGCTGTAACAACGTATATTCATTTATCAGAGCTCTTCAGTCATGTTCTGTGTAACCCATGTGTAATGTCTATTAAAAGTTGTATTAATAGAAATAGATTCATCTCAAACACATCAGCAGACATAGTCTGCTGATTTATTTTCATCCTAAACAAGTCATTTCCTGCACGGTTTAAGGAGTTGACCTCTTTTGTGTTTTAGGTGTTTTGTGTGACTCACAGTAAGCATGCAGCAGCTTCATGCCCCAACTTGACTACCAAACTTTTGGTCCTTCTGGTCCTTCCACCTGCTGTCTTGTCACACCCATGTGCTGCTACAAAACTCCATCCCACTGAAGTAAACAAGATTAAAAGAAAGACAGACATGAAGTTGTTTTGTTACCCCCTGAGCTATGTAACTCACATTGTATCTGTTCATTTTACAATCAAAACCCTCCTCACTTGTTGCAGAAGACACATTATCTTACTTCCTGTCTCTGTGTGCGTCTCTGGGGTTTTTGTTTTGTCTATACGGAGACAGTGAGAACCGGAGGGCACTGATTTGAATACGAGGTTGTCACAACACACCTCCTGAGACACAGGACTTAATCTGACTCCCTCCAGAAAGAGTTGTACTTTCTCACAAACTGGAAAAACAAGAAGAAACAGTGACACATTGGCGTTTTGTTGCTGTTGGAGTTGTGCAAAGGGCTTATTTGAGAAATTTGACGTTGGCCAAAACACTTTGTTTAAAGACAGCTGAGGGTGTACTGACTGAATAGGGATCTTATTAGTTTAGTTCTCCAATTTCTATATTTTCTTTTTTCTCTATCTTTTTAGAAACACGTGCAAACACCACCGCTGCGTATATCTCCAACCCTCTTCACAGGGAAAATAAATTATGATCCGATTATATAGACACAACATAGTCATCCACATGTGCACACACTCTGTCTCACCCACACCTGGCTCTCCTTTGGCAAGCAAACTCCTCCAAAGTAAGGCGCTCCACCACACACTGAGTCACTGCCTGGGCATGTCTGTGAGTCTCCACCGCAAGCAAAAAACCTATATATGCACACATCACAGGATCTCTCTCTCACACACACACTCACACACACACACACACACACACACACACACACACACACACACGTACTGTACCAGGCAACAAAGAGAAAAGCCCCAAAAACAAAGGTGGTGGTGCACCTCTTCACTCAACAGAAGCAGTTGGTGCTGTTTGACTCAGTACACACATGTGGTTTCCTTTTCTTTGAGATCAGAGGGTTAAACTGGCCGCCACATCCCGCTTCAGTGTCAGCAATCATGCAGTGGTTGCTTAGCAGTCAGCTCGCCGTGCTGTTTAAAGTGATTCACCAGTTGTTACGCGTTTGGTGAGGTCAAATGTCAGTATGGCCGTGGTGGTGTCCATGTGTCTCATCCGGGGTTCTCTCTAACTCATGTGGGCACAAAGCGGTGTGATTCCAATGGGGTCACCCGGATATTTGCATAATTACTGGAGAACTCTGGAGAAGTAGTGTGTGTGTGTGCGTGTGTGTTGAGAGCCTGAGCCCGCAATGACATTTCACTTCCGGAGGGGAGCTGGAGGGGAGATGTTTCCAAAATGTCTGAGAGAGGAGACTGATAGTGAGGCAGCCTGCGTGGGTGCTTGATGCACGTTCGCCACTGTACACTGTGAACTATCTGAATTGGGCACATGGGGTCAAGGATGTTATGTGTGTTGTCGTTTTTTTTTGGTATCAATCCTATTGACACGAGCATCTATACCCTAAACAAGACTTGACATCTGTAGCGTTGATACGTTGGAGCTTTATCCCTGTGGGCTTCAGACAGTGGCACAGCGATACACATTTAAAGTCTGCTCCTCTCAGTCTGACGTGAACATGAACCGGGACTGAGTCAGTCAGCTGATAGAGTGACAGTGTGGTTAGTTGTTAATGAAGAGGCTCAGCATGGGACTGGCAGATGTGATCTATGCAGTGAAATCAAAGGGCATACGACATGTCACCTCAGGTTGCATCAAAATCATGTGCTGAACCCCTTTTCTTCCTTATTTTGTTCTTTAAACACACTGTAAAACATACAGAAATTTTGTGGAATCAACTTATTCTTTGTCATTAATGCAAATATAGACATTTTATTAATTGAAAGTTTATTCAACTTAACATTTTGGATTTTACATCAGACATTGAGTTCACCTGACTTGACGTCTTTAGACTGGAAATGATGAGTTGAGATATAGTTCAGTTAACTCAATAAATGGCGTTTTTAACAAAACACGATCAGCATTAACAGACTTCCTGTCATCCATTGTTTGAGAGTTCAAACTATCCAAAGACATGATGGATTTTGTTTGTACATGTTTATTCTCGTAGAAGCCTTGTTTTCATAATAATAATTGTAAAATTAGGCGATTCACACTGAAGTTTAGGAAATGCGTAATCTGCTTTCTAAACCTTGAACCCATTCTCTTGTTGTAGCTGCTGACACACAGTATGATAAATCCTCTGCTCACTGAATAGCTCCTGGACTGTTTGGGTGCATTTCAGCAGCTTGAGAGCCACACACAGAAATAGCAGAGTTTATGTAAAATACCACTGAGGTGAAACAAATTTCATCTGAAGTATTATACCTTTTAAAAGAATAACAGAGCAGGGTGGCACAACAACTACCTGGCACAGTGAAGGCATAAAGGGAATGAATTACCAGGCTGTCATGGAACGAGTCTGGATCATAAACTTTAACAGGGAATTCAAAAGTTCCTCTGAAATAGATGTTGATTTTAAAGGTTTACAGGGCCAGACTGGCTTTACGCATGTGCTCAGCTCACTCTGTGCACATCTGGTAATCAACCATATAAGACTGAATCATTCACTGCAGAGTGGGCAAATATTTGGACTTATCTGAGCAGTAGGATGTGGATTAGTAATTAACATGTTGAAGGTGTAATTGGGTCCACGTTAGGACTTCCTCTGCCCCCCCTCCATGCACCACAGCTTCCGCCCACACACAGCCTTGAATTACTCCACTGGCAACTGTTGCATTCCCAAGTCATCTGACGTCAAGTGGGAAGGGCTCAGACCAGAGTAGGCTATAAAAGTCCTCTGCTACCTTGGTCCATTCACAACGACACTCTGGATTACCGAAGCCTTTGTAGAGAAGCTCCTTCCTCGGGCTCCTCCTCGGACGACACAGAAGGGGTTCACAAACCTTCCCGACATAAACAATGAAAATGTCAGCGGCGGAGATATGCCAGGTCCTCAAGGAGGGAGAGCTAGAGAAGAGGAGCGACAGCCTGCTCCAGTTCTGGAAGAGGAAGACGTGCGTCCTGACCACGGACAGCCTCAACATTTACGCCGACACGCAGAAGCGCAACAGGGGCAAGGAGCTCAAGCTGCAGTCCATCAAGAAGGTGGACTGCGTGGAGCGCACCGGCAAGTTCGTCTATTTCACCATCGTTACCACAGACAATAAAGAGATTGATTTCCGGTGCTCCGGGGAGGAGAACTGCTGGAACGCGGTGATCACCATGGCTCTAATCGATTATCAGAATAGAAAGGCCATCCAGGACTTTAAAACGCGGCAGGACAATGAGAGCGCGTCACCCGGACAGCAAGAGAGGCGCATGGCGAGGGCGCCCTGAGCCGCTGTGGGACTCTTGCAGTTAATCACTCCTAATATGGTGAGGGACACCCCATCGCATGTTGCTGACATTATGTATGAAAAAGAATACACATTAGCAGTAGCTGAACGCAGAAACTAACGATGTTTTTTTCAATGTCTTTATAGTGTCAAAGTGGACCATACATGTATAATAAGCGGACCAAAAGGAAGACGAGGTCATCCGCTCCAGAGATGAAGGATTGTTGGGGACTGAACTCTCGGAGAGCGGGGACAACTGATCTCAACCGACACACGGAGAGGTTTTCAGAAGCTCCACACACGGGACTGAACTCTTGAATTGTCAAAACTATTTCAAGTTTGCTCTCCTGGGAGAAATGACTCCTAAAACCATGATGTTAATTTATTTGTTTCCAGAATATGTTGTGACTGGCAAACAGCTTGTGTTGTTTAAATTATTTACTATTTCTATATTGTGTTGAGTGTGTATTTATTTGAATAAAAAATCGTAAATTTTTAACATAACTCGGCCCTCTCCTCTACTTTTGTTATTCATGTCTCAACGAGAACCTTGTCTACTTGGTGTCAATGTCTGTTAGTATCTCATTACAGCCATATGGAGTCAGTAACAGTATATTTGACACGTGGGAACGCTTTTCACCAACAGCATTTCTTAGCAAATGCCAGACATGCAACAGTAAAAAGGGAGTGGAGGACAGGAAAGTCCCTTTCCTTTCTGCTGTCAGGTGGAATGTGACTCTTTACTGTCACGTGGAAGGTTTCAGGCTTGAGTCATAATAACTGATAAGCAGATTTAGTCACCAGCACGGGACACTTAAAAGACTAAGTGGTGACTTTGAACACACCTCAACTGCTTCCGAGGTGTGGTAGGTTTATAGGTCACCACTGTTCCATTTAAAAAGTGGTTACTTCATGTGTTCTGTTGGTGGTGTTTTGGACTTCGAGCTTCACAAAAGCTGAACTTGGTTTTAGTCGATATTCAGATGACTCCTCTTCAACCACCTTATCAGGTGCCTCTGTTCCTTAAAAGGAAGCGAAAACACACAGGAAGTCCACTTTACTGCCCTGTCATCATGACATAAAGGCGGTTTCAATGGCTATAATGTGACACCAGGTACACACCTATTTAATTATATTTGCTCAACCCAGTGAGCAGGGCTTTAGTCATATTCAGAAAACCTTGCAAGGCCTACAAAAGAGAGATAATACAATTGAAGTGAAAGAATAAGTCACTCTAAATTAGCTGTTATTTAGTAATTATTGGCTGTGTGTTAGATTAGACACCAACAATACACTTTAAACTCTGGGGTTGGTTGTAACATGTAACAAGAGTTATAAGATGACTCACAGGTGCACATACAATAAAATAAAAATATTTTCTGTGAACGGGAATAAAGAATAAAGAATAAAGTGTTTGAGCTAAAACACTGTGAAACTGTAAAAACTTACACTGTAAAAAACTGTGTATCCTGAACACTGTGCGGACATTAAAAAAAAAGACGTGTCCTCTTTGGCCTGAGCCCCCCTACAAATAAATACCTCCGGTCATGGATCTTGTGGAGTGGAAGTGTGTTAAGAGCACAAATGCCCAGAGGTCAAAGGTGACAGAAAGCTGAATCTCTGGCCTGCCGTAATGAAGTGTATATAGTGGAGTCACACTCCTTCCGTCCCATCCCAACCGTGTGTGCAGCTTTGAAGTAGGATCACACTACAATGAACGCATCAAAGGGTTAGACTGATCTGAGGAGTATTACCCGAGCGGACGGGCCTCCTTTCTAAAAATACTGTGTCACAAATTGGCACCACTTTAATGTCACACACACACACACACACACACACACACACACACACACACACACACAC
>NW_022280032.1:15908600-15911692 GCF_004355925.1 Anarrhichthys ocellatus
CACACACACACACACACACACACACACACACACACACACACACACACACGGTCCCTGAGCCAAGGGTCACACACTTTTTTTTCGTTACCAGGGCATGTTATTATTTTCTACACAATTCGACACAGGAATTGCTTCTTGTTTAAGCATTTAACGTGACTCTAAGCAGTGTTTTCAGAAGCTGATGAAAGACGTCACAATCCACTGTACATCTGATGGTGCTCTTTACTTCCTCGCTCGTCTGGACGCACACACACACACACACACACACACACACACCGTGTCTTCCTCACTGATCTCAGGCTGCATAAACATCCTCTGACGCAGCACTAGTCACATTCAGGCCGTACTTGTAGCCTTGGCGTCATCACTCCATACAGGCCGTCGTTATGTGTACGGATCATGGCTGCGCAACACTGAATGCATTGTTACATTCTTGAGGAAAAGATACATGCAATAAGTAGAGGATGTGAGAAAAGTGTGTGCAGGGCCATGAACTGTATACACGTCTTCAGTTAATCTTCAGTTTTTAAACCGAGCGGGACAGAATGTCTGATTCTGAGGCGTTTATCGTAAACATGAGCTGTAGTGAGGACAAGCTGAGGCAGTGCGTATGGTGTAACAGCTGAGCAGGGTGTTGTGAGGTGAAGGTCGGTGGCCAGAAGAAACTTGTCTCACTCCCACACAAGCAGCAATAACTCTACAATATGTCAAGGTACTATTGAAATGCAGATGTGAATCTTTTATGTTGTCCTCTTCGTGGAGTAGTTTGCCTCGACATGAAAAAATGACTCAATCCATCGGAGCACTGTGTTGTCTGAAGACCAGAGCGTTGCCAGGACGGAAAATGCTTTAATGCTTATTGTGAAGCAAATTGTGACATTTGGAAAAGTCTTGTTTTATCTTGTTCTGTAAACTATTGTTTTTCTTCTCATGCAGGGCCCTAAGAACAACTGAGGACACTGGTTATCGCCTCAGTTTTGTGTCTGAGAATTTGGGTGTAGTGTACATTCAACAGTTACACACAAATTCGCACTGTTAGCAACTAACAGCGGCGGCCATGAGCTTGCCAGTGGGGCACGATCACATGCACTAACCTTGTGTGACGTTACAGCTCATTAAGAGTATGTCTGGACGTTTCAAACAGCCTATAGGACGTCAGGGTAGCGCCGCCTGATGACGTGTGTGCACCACTTCACTTCACAGCGTAATTTACGGGATCGCTTAGGTATGCGTCGTCACTCTGCTTCCTGTAAACCTTGTGGGAACTTCTATCTTTGTTTCACTTCAACCTGTTGCGTCATTTCCTCACTGGCTTTTCCGGTCAGAATCCAATCTGATGCCAGCAAGACACAACACTAGCGCTTTGTGTAAATACAAACCTCTAATAACCCAAACAGCAGAGGCTACCAGGGTATTAGGCAAGGCGTTGGGAGATAGTCTGATTACTAACAGATCTGTGTCGGACATGATCTATTAATTGTGGAACTTACTGTTATTATTTTCTGATGAGCTGAAACAGTACAGCTGTCTTAAAAAAGCTGGCAGCTGTGTACCTGGTCTTTAGTCTTTTTTAGGAATGGGATTATGTCAGAGAAGTGCTATTCATGGCTCGTTTTACAGGAAAGAATCTCTTCAGGTATGTCCCCTTGTGACGCATGGCTCAGGTGAGTGCATACCTGAGCACATACCTGAGTAAATATAGAGACAGACATACACCCTTAGGCCATGGCGGAAACAATACAAAGTCATGATGTATATACCGTAAATATTTTCAGTCAAAATTGGGCCAAAATAATGTTCGCTGGATCAAAATCCAGCTCTCCTTGTCTCTCTGCTGTTTCCCATTCATCATTCGTCCATCCAAATAACGGCCACCATATTCCCTGATGTGGTCTTGCGGTTACATTTGGACAAATTTCCCCCGAATCTCATCCACAAGGGCGTCATTCTTCTAATCATCTGTAGCCGTGACAACAGTGTTTGTTTTTAATTCAACATCCTTTGCTGTCTGCTGAGTCACAGGGAAAGAACTCCTCATATCCGCGTCTTCAGCTCTCATATCTGCCCACTCTCGGGCTGTGACAGTCACAAACCTGTAACCCACCTCTACTACACAGAAGCTAGGGCACAACTACAGTGTCACATACACACTGGGACTGAACAACTTTCAAAACCTCTCGTCATCAGAGCTGTGACTCGTCATCTTCAGTTAGTGATGAAACCTAATAGCTTTCTATGTCCAGACCACATCCACTACTAAGATAGAAATATAGAAAAAAAAGTCTGCAACATTTTAAGCAATCTCAACATATGTCAGAGTAAGGCGGTATTTCCCCAAATCACTCTTTGACGGCCTGTTTTTCGATGAGAATCTTACCAATGTGGCCCCTCTCATATCTAAGACATGTGTGTGTATTGAATATGCACAACCTCACACACACATGCTGTATATATACACACAAAGTGTTGGCAGGGACTGCACCGCTGAGCAGGGATCATGTTGCTTTAGACCCAGCTGTCTGGAGAGAAGCCTCAGACAGAGAGGGGAGACGCTGTCAGGAATGTCTACACGGCAGCGAGAGGGCGGACGGCTCCATGTGCGCTCTGCGGCCTGAGGAAGAAGTCAAAGGTCAGATGGAGTAGGAGTCACACTTTAGACTCGTAGTAAGGACACAGCAGCTTTGACTTGGAGTTTAAAGTGAAGACATTCAAGTTTTGACCGTATAAATTGATGACGTGAAAATGTAATTTTAATGGACAGCATTCAGAGATCTGAATCACGTGTAGCTTAACTTGCAATTTCCTACTTGTGACTTGAGTCCGAGTGTTATAGTAAGAGAAGTAGTTTGGAGGTAAATTTGATCATACGTCTCACCTACCCGTAGTAGCATCTAGTCACATCATCCATAATGTTGGGATGGATGTCAATATGTAAGTGAGTAAGTAAGAAAAGAAATAAACAGATGTATAACAATCTAAAGTCATAACCAAAATATAGCAGGGGAGCAGAATATGCTGGGGTGCTGGAGTCTGGAGTCTGATCACAGTCTACTGTATCTGGGCTCCTGAGGGGGGGGGGGGGGGGGGGGGGG
>NW_022280032.1:15911792-15980582 GCF_004355925.1 Anarrhichthys ocellatus
GGGGGGGGGGTTTAGTTACTAGCACCTGCCCGAGTGGGTGTGTGAAGAGATGACCAAGAACAGATTACAATAACATTACATTTCCCAGCCTGGAACTCTCATCAAAGACATTTTTCAGAACTTGAATATTCCTCAACATTTTTTTCTGTTTTGGTTATGTCTGCAGACTGTGTGTGTGTGTGGGTGTGTGTGTGTGTGTGTGCGTGTGCGCGCGCAAAGTTTCATCTCAGTGCAGTACAACATCTGGAGAAAAGTTGAACCCATATCACTCTAGATTCCATGTTAATTCTATATAGTACACCTGAGATACAATGCTTTTATATGTTTTACACATGCTGATGTCCCCTGAAGTGATGTGCTTTACATTTCTGGCAGCAGCAGTTTTTAGGGAATAAACAGAAGAAACAAGAAATAAAGAGAAAACAGGAAATTCCTCGGCGAAGCACTGGTTACACTGTGTGGCAGCCATGTGATTTCAGCTGAATGTCACTCACAATAATTACAGTAAGTTAGATCAGATTGTCGATGCAGCAATAAGGCAGGAACATGATGAACTTCGTCTGACGTGAAACCGAAGGTGAAACGAATGGCTGTAATAACCTGTAATAAGCTGTAACGATGGCCCCGGGTCCAGAGCCTTTATCAGAGAGAGACGAAATTAGTTCACCATAGATATTACACAAGAGGAAAGCGGGTGAAATACAAAGGAAGATAAATGAGCACATAATGAGCACATAAAAGGAGGGAGGGAAAATCCCAGAGCAAAGCATATTGCAAGAAACAGAAGAAGAGTTTGCTTAAGAAGAGAAATGGATGCAGGAATTCCCCCGAGACACACCAAAGCCAACAATATACCAGGTGCTATCTAATCAACTGGTAATGCAGCAGGGATACTGCGCCCTGAACAAACAGTCTGCTAAAGGATATTCAATCTGTCATTACTTATAGGAAATGGTTTGGAAAGTTTTTGCTTTTTGTGTACGAAACAGTAAGGATTAAAGGTGCACTAAATCACCTTTTACTTTGGAAGAAACCACAAACGTCAATTACTTAATTGTCAATCAATGGTTTCATTTCTCACTAGCCAGAATATTCTGTCAATATTACATAATTATGTGGTATTTTTAGTTATGTGAAAACAATCAAAAAGAAGCTAAAAAAGAGCTTTCTTTCACATACACAGTTTTGTGGGAAATATTTGGAAAACGTTATATTCTACTTGATATTAAGTGCACAACAGGGACATTAAGGCTGTCTGTTTGAAACTGTCTTTGTCAGAGTGAATGGGCCACAAGGAGAAGGCTGAGGAAGCTGGAAAGTCCCTTTATAAGATAACAGGTTCTCAGACAATGCATTCTTCCAGATCCTATGTATTGCTGGAGCTGCGTGGCTCCAGCTCCCTGATCACTTCAGCAGTGTGGTATTGACCCAACAGCAAATGTCTCCATCAATCATAGCAGGACCCAACAGGGCTGCATTGTTCAAAGACTCAGCAGAGGGTGCTTTAATCACTGTTGATCTGGGTGTGGGCTTGTGTTTCCTAATTCTGCATACCTTCGCTGAGGTGATGTGATCTCTCTGCAGCCACCCAGGAGCTGTGTGGGTTGATCTATGAACGGACGGATGGTTGGATGGCTGGCTGAAGGGCAGGGAGCTCGGGAACAAAGGAAACAGAGAAATACGCAACAATGCAGAGTTTCATTTGTGTTCCTCTCAATTATTTTCTTCTTACTGAAGGAAAACTTAAGTTTATTACGACTTTGGTTGTATTTTCATTGCTCTTGCCATCAGGTTCACCAGTTATGATAATACTGCACCCATGAAAGTAAATGCATCCCACAGATACAGAACACCATCAGCAGTTATTTACAAATGTAGTTCTTATATTCACTCTCCTTTTTTAGCTGTTTTCTCTTCCAGCTCCTGGGAGAATTATCTGGCTCTATAGCTGCTAAATGCGCCATTATGTTCACCAGCTATGTGCTAACTTTTTTCTGTAGCAGGTAGTAAACAAAAGATTTATCATTATTTCTTTCTATGGTTAAATAAAGGGCACTGCTGAGAGCTGTGGCAGTGAAGCATAACAGTAAAGTTGCGGGCTGTGAATCCAAAACAATGAGCTGAAAAATGACAAGATGGTACCAGCCGAGTCGGGCGATAATCATCTGTTTAAACATTTCAACCATTCTGGATATAAATATTGATTAGAGCAAGTATACATACTTATTTGACTATTAACTTGTCCAGCGTTACCAATGTTATGGTAGCCAAGTGTCCAGTTAGTATGTCAGCAGACTGTCGGTGTTGATCAGTTAACGTTCAAAATGAGCAAGTTTTGATTTTAACTAAATTCTAAAATCCAGCTGACAATCAGTACTGAAATGGGATAGTCCAAATAAAGGAGATAAATGTGGCTATTGCTTTGTGGTTGAGTTAGCTGAACATCTTGAATAGGTCTTTCTCACAGCAGACATTGGTGGGTGTCGTAGCAGGAAAGGCACAGGTGGAACTGATTACCTTTATGATGGCTTTTAAGGCCGCATGTTCAATACCAGGGACCTTTGAACCGAGCAGACCCATCATTTATGTGTCATTAATTACACCTGTGTGTTTCATCTTATGACAAGCCAAAATGTTTGCTGTGAGACAGGTCTGATACTTCAAAAACCTGGGACGAAGATGGAACTTTAAACAAAAACTTACAAGACTCACTAATACTCCTCAGACCTGCTCCAGCCCAAAGCTGAATGTATGCAACATTACAGCTCTGTAAGAGGCTGCTTTATAAACCCCCTATAGAAGAAGGAAGTGGGAAGACTAAAGCCTGAAATCAGAGGAAATCCTGTTTGTCATGGCTCAAGGGTCTTTCCCAAGGAGCAGGAGAACTCACAATGGACCTCTCTGTCCTCACGCTGCCCCGAGACTGAGCACAGTGGCAACCTTTTGCCAAATAGGCTACGGTTGTATTGGAGGTCAGCATTAATCAATTTAGACAGCACACTCAAAATGCAGCACAAGCACTCTTCAGCAATGTAAACACAGGCATTTTACACAGACTACGATCTGCACCATGGACCTGGTCAGTGGCAGACTCAGGCCATCTGAGGGACAAGGGCGAAAAAAAAAGTTTTAAAAAAGGCACCTGCTCCATGCGGTAGGGTATCAGTACACAGAAAGTACTCCAGAGGGATGGAAGTCGCAGCAACCCTCCTCCCCAGAGTCCACCACCACCTGTTGTCTCGATAGAAATCTGGGACCTCATCCATGAAAAACATCCTTAACCTTTAACATCCTTACTGGCATCACACAGATGTATAAGTGTGATGCCAGTAAGGAAAATAAGCCAGATTTACATATTGAGTAGATCTATCTATCGAAGCTCTCAATTTAGAAAGAGGTTTTTCTAAACTATTTTCTTCAATCACAACATCTAAAACTGCAAAAAGTGTGTGCCATGACCATTTGCAAAACAGGTCTGAAAGCGCTGCAAGTCACAAAATGTGACTTCTCCCATGCAATGCACCTTGCTGTGTCAACGGCCTCACTGCCCCCTTTTGTTCTCCATCCTGTTTCACAGGAGTCTGAAAACTTGGGCACAGACAGTGAGCCAGGATTTTCACATTTCATTTCATATTCATTTCAAAATGTAATCTATTTAAGTATATTGAAAACATTTTCCCACAAATGCAGAGGCAAATTATTCTAATGTTTTGTGGATCAGTGTGCATTTGTAAATGTAATTGTGCTCTTTGAGCTCCAGACAGGAAGTCCAAATGATGTCATCTCCTATGGATGTCATCTTTAATGAAGGCTCTGCACACAGGCACCCAGCAGTATGTTAAAACCATACACACATCCTGGACCAATTGCTAAAAACATGGGCGCAGATGTCTGGCTTTGTCCCCACGAGGTACGCAGATGTGTGTTCACACCAGTTAGAGGTGGGGGTTTGACCAGTGTGAGCTGTGGGAACAGCGGTTTGCGGTGTAGGTTTACGCAACCCCCAAGGAAACATGAAGAAATGACTCCAGCAGGAGAGATGCAGGCAGAGATTATAGGATGTCAGGTTGGAACATTACATTTCAAAACTGAGATCTTTTCAGATAAAACTTGTTCCACATGCTGTTGAAACAGAGAAATATTAGATGAGCTAGTGCAGTGAATGTGCATGTATGCATACTTATAACAGTACGACATCTACACACACACACACACACACACACACACAGACAGAAGTCTTTCACAGTGGTTCGGTCCACACAGTCCCTGTTGCACTGAAACAGAATCCCTTTTCTTCAGTCAACGGTCGTCAAGTGGGTGTGCGCGCGGAGCTGTGTGTCGGCTATCTGTGCCAGAGGACAAGGGGCAGGGGCTGGGGCGAGGATGGAGATGTTTGGGGGGTGTAGAGGACATGAAGAGCGGGTGGATTGTTGGGTAATGAGTCACTGGAGCCTCCTTCAAAGCCTGCTCTCCCACCCCCAACGCCCCCTCCAACATTAGAGCAGGGAGGTCCGCTGGAATCTGTGCCTATGGACGGAAGAGCTGAGCGAGCAGGCCACAAACAGTGTGCATACACATGGATAACAGCACACACACACAAGCACACTTCTTGTCTCTCTCACTAGGGTCAATATCTCGCAGCAGACGATGTGGACTCTGCAACAAAAGTCTTCTACGGTAGAAAATCTGAACGTACAGTGTGTACTTGTGTCTGTAAGTGCAATGCAATTTAATTTCTTTCCAGAGTGAAACTGTGGTTTATATGTCTGTGTGTGTGTGTCTGTGTGTGTGTGTGTGTGTGTGTGTGTGTGGCTTGATATAGATTACATTTCTTTTGTAAACTCCCGAAGAAATTCTGGTTTATTAAGTAAGATATTTGGTGGTTTTGTCAGTGTCTGTAACTTCCTTGTTGTATTGTCTCTTTCTCTGGAGTATGTTCAAAACAACAACAACAAACTTCCTTGTGTCACATCTCTGTCTTCATGCCGCCGATGACCCCGGTAGCAAGTATGAGGCCTGTATAGGATTTCAAACACACACACACACATGTACACACCAGCTGTGAGCTCTTGTCACAGCTTTCACTCTCCTGTTTATCAGATCGTGAGCACCTGTTTGACTGACGGATGTAAATGAGAAGAGGCATGAAAGAATGACTGACCAATGCTGGAAGTAGGAAGCAGAGATCAGTCAACTGTCGCTTTTAACATATGTAAACAAGATATACAGAGGGACAGGATCAAACGCAAACATAATCTTGTCACAACAGAACTATTTTTAGATATCATATTTCATTCTGTGGCTGCAGAATTGCACGCATGCCATATAGGTCAAACAACACTTCTCTTGTGACTCCACAGTTCATAAATTGTTGTGTTTGACTAGACAGGACATGATGGCCTATTTTTTCCAAGGAGAAGGTGAAGTGTTGATGGGGCGTGTAGTGATAAATCCCCTCTGAGCGAGTGTGTGTTTGTCTAGTTAAACTGTGGGATGGGCCGAGTGCTCCGGGACAAGACCAGACAGGAGCAGTCGCTTCACATGGATACCAGGCGGGCGGTACCGCCGCCGTGGCAACAAATCAAAGTGTGACACTGCACAACCGGTAATAACTGTATTTGTGGGTTATGTAATTAATGGTTGATGGTGATTCTCTTCCATTAGAACTTAGAGACTGTTCATTATCACACCTCACTGCTTTTGAGATTTTTCACCACAGCTGTGGATGGAAGTGTTTTTATCATGGGAGGTAAAGAAGGAAGAAGATCGTCTCCGAATCCTCCTCTGTCTGTGTTTTAACAGGTCATGTCTACCTGTCTGCACAAGAGGACCACCCCACATCCTGTTCCTCGCAATTACATCATAATGCTGTTGACGGTTGGCACAGCAACAGACGAGCAGGGAATTGCTGCAGCTTCCCCAACAAATCGGTACTCGCCTTTAAGAGTTCTCCGTTTATAGCGAAATAAATATTCAGCCTTTGAACAATCAAATGCCAAATTTAATAAGTTGATAGATGAAAGAAAAAAGTTTGAGTTTGGTTCAGACAGAGGAGCTGGTCAGGCTCACTAACACTAATGAGATATACAACGTTAGACAGGTTATCACACACTGACAGTGTGTAGTGTAGTGTAGTGTAGTCACCAATCCCAAATGAATCATTGGATTAAATTACATAAAACTGAATGAGGTTAGAATGTAAACCTCAGGGCTTTAAGAGAAGATTAAAATGAAATCAAAGCAACTGGGAGGACTTAAAAACATCAAAAATACTCATTGGGTTTTTTCACTTGAGTAAAATTATCTTGTTTTCTTACTAAGATCTAAATCCAGTAGTGGAAGAAGTAGTCAGGATTACACGTAAAAGTGGCAATACCACACTTTAAAATCAAAATAGTGTATTAAAAGTAAAATGTAACTTACACAAGTAACACCAACATTGAGACTTCCATGTCTAACATTTTGACCCATCAAAATGGTAAAAGCTTTGACAAACAGCAGTACACGGTCTGCTCTGCTATCAGCAGAAAGCTCCAGATGAAGTGGACCTTGAGTGGAACTGTCTTCAGATGTAAAGCCAATGATAAGAAGACCTAAAGTGCTCAGAATAATGGAAAGTTAGAACAACATGCTGATTAAGATCACGGGTTAGGGTCAAAAGTTTGTCAAAAGTGTAAAGTAGCATAAAAAAGAAATACTCAAGTAAAGCACAAGTACGTGTTAATTAAGTAGGCTATACTACTTCAGTTACTGAAGGCGATTTAGTTACTTTCCAATGTGAAAGTCAGAGGAAGAGTTATTGGAAGCCTAACCCTGCCAAGGATTTCAACTACATTTCAGGACTGTGAGAATAAAGATGTCAGCAGTGATTTACTGGTTTACAAAGTGGAGTTAACTTAAAATGTATTTCCATTGTCACACACATGAAATTTGACCTCTGGATTCAACCCATCCCAAGCAGTTAGGATGCAGTGGGCTGTTTTAACTGGCCTAGGGAGCAATTTGGGGTTCAGTATCTCGCTCAAGGATACTTTGACATGTGGATTGGGGATCAAACCACCAACCTTGTGATTAAAACATGACCCGCTCTGTCCCCTGAGGTACGGCCGGGACAGCATTTGGTCCTGTGCACAGATAAAGAAATAGACACATGACACACATTGCCTCAGGGTGCACCAGAGTGCCAGACTCCCTCCCTCCGTTCTCCTCCCTCTCCTCTGTTCTCTGAAAGACAAGTCCAGACAAATCCTCTGTCTCTGCCTCCCTCTTGCATAAACTCGACAGGCCTGAGGCCCTGAGCTGCAACAAAGCACAAATCAGAGCGCAAACATCCAACTTGACTCTTGCTGCTCATGAGCCAAATCAAGCAGAACACACCTCGTTACAGCTGGCCTCTCACTCGCTTACCTGGGGAGAAACAAAGGAGGGCAGGAGGCCATGGCTCATAGAAGGAGAATAAAAGGATTACTTTTAAGTATGGCTTGGTGCCGAAGCTTAAACCCATGACAGCTACTCAAAATGATCTGAAAAGACACTTATGCCCATTATAGAAAACCATTTAATTTATTTTCAGACATCTTGATTACTCATATTGCATGATATGATATGATCAGTTTCAAATTGAAAAGAGAGAGAGAGAGGGTATAGAGTTAGATGAAAATATTGATTCTGCTCCCATGTCTGCACATTACGATTGAAGCTACAGCTATAGTAGCAGCAGGTTAGCTTAATAACCAAGCATAAAGACTGAACAGGTCAGCAATGGTTTATTGGCAAGTACGTTACACTTACAAGGAATTTGGCTTGGTGATTGGTGCATAACAATAAACACAGTGCAATAGTATAAGTCATAATTTAAAAATAAATAAAGAAAAAATATGTCCAATAAAATATGGTAAACAAACAAACAAGAGTATGTTAAAACAAGTGTGTTATCAAGTGTATATTAATAGAGAAAAGTTGTGCAACTGTAAGCAATTGCCTTCAGGATGTAAAGTGTCTGAGCCAGTGGGGGTCCCGGGCTTTATTGATGAACCCAACTGCAGATGGGAAGAAACTGTTCTCGTGATGGACCTCAAACTCGGTGAGTTTGAGCAGAAGGGACAGAATGCAGCCTTGGGGGGAACCGCTGTGAAACAACCAGCCTGGCACTGTCCAAAGGTAACAAAATCTGCCAACCAGCACCTTTAAAGCTAACTAATCAACACATCACATATCTTGTTCGTTCATCTGGTCAAAAACTGACACGTAAAAATGTTAAATTGTGGCTTTTTGAGGAGTTATGTGCTGGTCTGGAGTATAACATGACCAGGCCGAGTGTAGCTTGGATTGGTTATACGGCACAGGGCAGGTAAAATAATGCTTACGGATGATTGCTAAAGAGATCATTTCTGTATTTTATAGAAAACTCATCTGGAAATCATGTTAATTATTCTATTTTCCAAATATAAACCAGGCAACTAGACATACTGAACACATAAACATCGGAAACAATACTATAGTATTGCCTATAATCACATATATGTCATGACTTAAGCTGTAAACTATAAACACTTCTGTGGCCACGATTGTGATTATTGGGTTACAAGAAACACAGTTTTAAAAAGACATACCTTTGCTCTAACCACCACCGACATGTGTGTGTATTATTGTTTGCCCCAGATAAAAGCAGCTGTAGACATATGTAAACTGGGCGATACAGCTTTAACAGGCTGCCCACGGGTGGATCAGTTTTTGGCAGACTATTTGGTAAAGAAATAATCTACTCATAATGTGCGTTTGTTACACTTTGGTTTTTGTATGAGCTTTAGAGGAGCTGGTCAGCCGATTTTGTTTGTTGCACTAATTATTGCTAAGCTAACCACGTGTTAAGCAAAAAAAACAAAAAAACAAGCAAACATATTTCCAAAAAGGTCAAACTAATTTTCAGCGAGGAGAAATGATTTTAGTCTGGCTGATGTCATATTCTTCCACTTATGTGACTCAGTGGTTTTTTAATGTTTCCCTCAGTGTGTTCATTGATACTGGCAGTGTGTGGGATGCTGTGTGTTAGCAGTATACACCCCTTGCTCGTCCAGTGCCAGGAGAAGTAAACAGACACCAACACGCTTTGGAAACAGACAAAGAAGGATTCAGGGCAGGGAAACGGTTACAAACTCACCCACACAAATTGAAAGGAACCTACTTTGATAGAGTGCTCCCTGCCTGGAAAATAAACACACACACTCTCCTCTGGCCTAATTTGGACTGCTGTCCTTCCGTCAGCCTTACACATTCAATCGGACATCACAATGGCCCAGTGTGCACCCACTCAAAAATCCAGCTAACTGTAGAATAGAAACAAACCACGTGGGATGAGACTGCCCGTTGATCTTTACCCTGCTACCAATCTGCCCACTCTGCTGCTTCAATAGAAAACAAAACATGTGATTATTATTATTATTATGTTTAGATTCAGCAAAGAGATGGCAGAAATGTGGATTTGCTGGTTGTCATAAAGAGCATATCCAGGGTGACAGTGAGGAAATGTTTTGGGTTCAATCCTCTTGTTTCAGCAAATGCCTGCAGACTCAAAAAATGAAGCCAATTATGAACTCATTCATTTGCTTTAATGGTGTCAATTTAACTTGTATAGTATGTAGCATTGCTGCAGGCTGTATTAATGTCATTTTGACCCTTGGTACAATACAGGAGTGGCAGTTTCCCGCATAAATCAAAATATACTCATCTCCTCACAAACCTGCACGAATTTGCTGGATTTTGAATGAATGCAGCCCAGGGTAAGTTTCACAACGGCCACACAGCAGGGAGACTGACAGCAAGGAGACTTCATGTGCTTCACACAGAAGCACCGGAAAACACACGGCGATGTTATAACCCATCCTCCACCGCTTTGTATGAGACACTTAAAAGTGCCACATACCCTGAGCCTCGGCGTTGTTTGACCAAATGAGAACAGGCTACTAACCCTGCTTATTGGCTGAGAGTTAAAGCCCCACATAGGGTTAAAATGCCCCCAGAAGTGTCCTGAAAACAGCAAAAATAGTTTAGTATGTGATAAAAGTCATAGCATAGCAAGTCATAAAAAGTGAAAAAATGTCATAGCATGTCATAAAAAAGTCAAAAATAACATAGTATAGCATGTCATGAGAGGTAAAATAAAATGTCATAGTATATTATGGCATTAAAAAAAAAAAATCACAAATTACATGGTATACAAGTAAAAAAATTAGTTTGTCATTAGATTAAAAAAATATAGTCAAAGTATAGTAAATCATAAGTAAAAAGACTCATCTGTCATAATTGTAATGGAGGATCATATTTTAAAAACTGATCATACATTTCGTATGAAAATCTTAATCAACACAACTCCTAAATAAATGGTCTTAAGTGAAACATACAATATTTAATGGAAATACTTAAGTACAAGTACCTCACGATTGTACTCGAGTAGCAACTTGAGTTACTCATGTACTGTACAGAATAGTACATTACTTGAGTAAATGTATTAAGTTACTTCCCACCACTGTTTGTAACCAACACCGGGAAGATGTTTCAGCTTGACTGCTGCAGTGTAGATTTTAAACAGTCCTCAGTTCACACACATCAACATCGCCCTCTGCTGGACACTATTGACTACAGCAGAAACTATTTTGTTCTGTAAAGTGAAGTATTACATTTGTTTTTTTTAATACTACAATACATTAATGACAACCAAGTGCAGTGACAGGGTTAAAATGTTTTACTGTAATGCTACAGTACTCAACAAGTATGAATGGAAACATCGGGCAGCTTCATGTTTACTGTAGTTTCGTTCAATATGACAAAAACATCCGGCATGTAGAATCCCCACGACATGGCAGTACAGTAGAAAACAGGAAAAGAATGAAAATAAGTAAATAAAAGCATTCAAAGAGTCGACTTCCTGTGCTCTCCGACTCTCTCCCATTGGGTAGATCAGGACTGGCAATGGAGACTGAAATTCAAGGGTTAAAAACCAGTGAAAACCAAGATCACAGATCTGGTTTTATATAGCACAACCATAATGGCTTACTCGCACACATGTGCTCCTCCACACTCATTCACTCACACACATACGCGACAAACTCACACGACCCTGGGAGAGCAATTGTCGACCCTGGTCTCCGTCCTCCAAACTGAAGTAGATTAGGAAAGTCAAGGTTAATCACCCAATAAATACATTCTGAAATCTCTTTTTCAAACACAGACCTCCAGACAAATATATACAAATTGATTCAAAGAAAAAACAAAACGACTCATTACTAAGTGTTTACATCTTAAAACAGACTCTTGAAAGTGGTGTGGACCAAGACGCACACACAAACCCCTTCTATCAGGCCAAAGTACAGAAATCATTTTCCGTGTATTTTCACTCGCTCGCTCTCTATCCCTCCCTCCACACGCTGCCTCTCTATGTAACTGATTGTACACACTAGTGTCGTGATCTAGACCAAAAGCTATGCTATTATCCCTTCTGTTACAGCACTACAGGCACACAAGTACAAAAGACACTCCGTTTGGCTCTCTGCCCTGCCTCGTTCCCATTATCCTTCCTTCCTACGTGTCACTACTAACACATACAGTGCTCCCTGTAAACAAGTACTCTTTGTCCTTTCGGATTATAAATACTGTTTTGGTAAAATCATCATCATTAAAAGACGAGACGGAGTGTATTTGAGCATACATTGATACAAAACGCAAAGAATTGCACTGTTGGAAGATATTCCTTCTACATTTCTCTTCTTCTTTTTTTGGCTTCAGCATTTAAGGCCCAAATCTGGAGTGGAAAGGGAGTAGGAGAAGTCCAAGCGGTGATCTGCCTGCGCCAATAGGGCCTACTGTAGTGTAGGAACAAACAACACACATACAGGCACACGAACAGATAAACAGTATTGCAGGGCAATATAAAAAAGATACTAAGGAATGGTGAAACATCCTCTTTGTCATTTCTTTTTGCAAAATCATTCTTCATCTTCATACATTTCATTTTTTAATTTAAAATCCTTTCAGCCATGCTCGTCTCTCGTCCCTCATTTCCGGTCCAAAGTGTGTGTGTGCCGGTGCTATTTCAGTCTGGCTACACTAGGGCGTGCTGTTCCTCTCTGCAGATGACCGACAGGCGGTGGCTGTGGCTGTGTTTATTGCTTTATTGTCCATGCTCCTCCCCTATCAGAGGAAACAAAAAGGGACAAAGTTGCCCTCTAAACACTGATCCGACGTCTTGGCCCTCATCCGCTGATTGTAGTCTGTGCTTTTTTTCCCGGAGGGATCTGATGCCAGATCAGTGCCGGAGGGAAACTCCTCCCCGAGGAGCGGGCTCAGGTAAAAACGTAGTTGAGGAGGAGCTGGGAGACGAGCAGGACACAGAGGACGAGACAGTGGCGGCCCGTTAGCGACACGCTGTCGTCTGTTGCTCTCCGACGAGTCAGCTGACGACTCAGAGCCACCAGGTTCCTGCAGAGAGGAGAGGGTCAGCGTGAACAAGGGTTTAACAATGCTCGGCAGGAATTTAACAGAAACAATCGCAATAAAACACAAAACAACCCTCCTACAATGGGAAACTGGTTGTTTCAAGCTCTGAAATGATTCATCATGATAATATAATTATGGATATTTTTGTAACAGATGCGCTGACACCACTTTGTATTCATCCATCAGTGGATAATAATGTGAGTTTCTAATTCTGTTTTGAAAGCATATCATACAATGTCTTTCACTAGCCTTACCCTTAACTTAAACATGACTGTTAACAACTGTTTGCATTTGGGGAAGCATGTTTCTTTTCACCAATAACAAAAAAAAAAAAACTCAAGGTGCGACTTCTTAAGACATTATGTGTGTGTGTGTGCATGTAAACGTGTTTTATTGTTTACCGCTGGATGTCCTGCTGTGTCTTCTGTATGGATGTGATGGAGGCCTCTATCAGGGCAATGTCCTTCACCTCTTTGTTGCACCGTGCACACTGGTTTGAGAATCCTGGGGACATGAGAGGCGAGAACATAAGACTTGTGGAGCACGGTTTAAGATATTGTTAGTTTTGGATGTGTGTGCGCGCCTCACCTTCATTGTCCGAGGACTCGTGTGTAGGTTCTGGTGTGGTGCTGCTGCTCTCAGTGTTTTGGCTGCAGCTGGACGGCTGGCTGCTGGCCTTCCTTCGTTTGCCATTCATCTCAGCCTGGGAGGAGGTAGAAGAGTCTTAAGGGCAACTCATTCAAACTTCACTGCGGACAAAATTGACAATGAAATGCAAGCTGATGCAGCAAAGATGTGGATTAGCTGTCTGGGCATCACTGCAGCAAATATCAAGTGAGAAAGAAAGGGGCCGATCATGCTCGTCAGTGATTTTTCAAACCCCTAAATATCAGGTGCAGCCTGGCTTGACAGGAAGCAGTGCAGCTTTCCCTTTTGATGAAAAGTCAATGGCACACCCACATCAATAATAGATCAACGTTGCTGTAGCTTGGAGGTGTGTGTGATTGGTCTAGCTAACCTTCTGTTGGCTGGCCCAGCTGTGGCTGTAGGAGAGCCCGTTGTGTTGCCTCTGGTTTCTCTCGTGCGTCTGAACCACTCCGTCCTTCTCAAACTGAACCAGACAGCGCTCAGGGTCCCACGGTCGTGTGCTGCCAAACAGGACAACATGATAAGCTGTGGATGCAGTATCATTTAAATCTGAACATGTCATTGTTGCCATGTTTTCCTCTCCTTACTCTACAGCTCAATTCTTGTTATACTGACCTAAAATCGAAACTAAAAAGGCTGAACAGTGTGTGCCATCTCCTGTGTGTTATTCTGGTGCGAGTGTGTTCATACTCTATGTGCCTGTAGGTCCACTCGGAGGTGACTGGGTCCTGATGGAAAAGTTGTGAGAGCCAGGGTTTGTCTCCCCTTTCCTTGGCCTCTCCCCGCTGAGCCTCCTCCAGCACAAACTTCTCCTGGGTGGCCCTCAGCTGGTCCCGGTCCATGATGGCACTGGTCACATGCTGCCAGAGTCTGTCAGGAGCATATCAAAATGACTTGTATATTCTACATGTAAATGTCACATAACCCTGCAGCAGTTTTGCTCACTGAAATTCACATACTGACACACATAAATGGAAACCATTGTTAATTACATCTACCTGCAAAATGTATGCCGAGAGAAATAAGATGATCGTTTCCTTAAATTACCGACCTTACTAATGACATACATAGGTGACATATGAATAATCTTGAGGAATAAGCAATTGTGATTTACCTTTCAGACTCAAACTCTCCCTGCTGGTCTATTCGGACCACTTGTCTCTTGAGGCGGCTGCTGCGGATGTCTGAGCTCGGGTTCCACAGCGTCTCCTGCTGGGCCGAGCGCTTCTCGTGAATGAACACCTCGTTGTCCTGAATTCAGCAAAGGCAACACAATGCTTCACTCCCATCCCATCCCATCCCACTGGAAAACATTTATTGGTTTTGTTAATTTCCAGAACGTAACTGGATAAAAGCTCTCACCCAGTGTCCTTCAACGGTGGCCAGTAGCTCCTCTCCCACGTAGATCTTCCCGCTGATCTGATTCACAGAGCAGGCGCCTCCAAGGAAAGGCTGCAGTCAAAGTGTAAACACCTTCACTTCACCTGCTGTTATCTCAGACTGTACAGTATCGAGTTCCACTAATCAAGCAACTATCATAATCTAAGAAAAAATAACTAGCCAGTGAACATTTACAAATACTACTTGTTGAAAAATGTACCTTGAGTTTGAACTCCAGCTCTGTGAAACATTTGGTTTTCTCACACTCAATGGTAACCTTCCCACCCAGCTCCAGTGTCATAGTGCCGTACAGGATCCCTACAGGAGGCACGGATACAGTATTACAGCATCAGAGCAACAGCATGAGGAGAATAACTAAATCCTGTTGGAAGCTGCAGATAAATCATACCATTCCCTGAGTGGACGCACGGCTGAGAAAATGATTTATGATCTAGTGCCTCCACGGCAGACTATTCTCAGTGAGAGGGGTCTGCAGTGAAGTAAGCAACCCGTCTTGAAACCAAACCTCGCCTCTTTATAACATTCATAACTATGTTTTCATCAGTGTATAATGACTTATCTACATCTACCAAGTCTGCCATGTTGCAGTGCCATGTTTCTACGGTAGCCCAGAGCGGACAACCCAAACGCTGGCTCTAAAGAGAGCCTTTAACATTTTCACTTTAGGCCACCATGCCACTAAATCCTACACACTTTAAGTCCTTTAAGTAAAAGTAATACCAGAGTGTAAAAATACTCTGTTAAAAGTACAAGTCCTGCAGTCAAATGTTATTGAATCAAAACCAAGTATGAACATCAAAATATATTCAAAGTACCAAAAGTAAAAGCATTCATTATGCTGAATAGCCCATTACAGAATACTACATGCTATATTGTTTATACTTATTGATGCATCAATGTGTTTATCACTTTCATCTTGCAGCTTGTAAAGATGGAGCTAATTAACTACTATATATACTTAATAATTATATATATTATAATATATATTATATACTATATAATAAAACATAGTTTAAGTTGAATTATGGTCTGTATCAAGACTCTAGTAATTAACACTAAAATTGTTTTTTGTGGCTAAGTGGATAGCAGGGCCGTCTTTCAATCAGAGGGTCGGCGGTTCGAACCCCGGCTCCGCTAGTCGCATGTCGATGTGTCCTTGAGCAAGACACTTAACCCCAAAATTGCTCCCGTAGCTGTGCCTACGGTGTAGAAACGTAGACTCTGAATTGTAAGTCGCTTTGGATAAAAGCGTCTGCTAAATGACTGTAATGTAATGTAATGTAATATTGTCAAATATATGGAGTGAAGTAAAAAGTGCAATATTTACCACGAGATGTAGCAAAGTAGAAGTATAAAGTGGTGTATTCTTTAGACAGAGTAGACATTGTAACAACGTTACAGGATTTATTTTAATTGATTAGTAGTGCCAGAGGTCTCTTAAGAAAAAGAACCTCGTGCACTCACTATATCCTATCTGCCCCCGAGAAACTGGACGAGCTTCTGTTTTCCAAGCCTCTCAACAACTTCCTATCCTTTCTGTAATACATAGGGTGCTTACAGTCTGCGTCCTAGTTTTCATTGACTCACAATTGTAATTGAATAACACTGTGGTGGCTGGGCGTAGCTGCAGAGGGGACAGAGGGGGGGGAGGGGAAGAGTGGTTCAGGGAACGGTGCAGTGAAGAGGCTTGATTAGCCGCAGCTGAAACTGATCCTTGATTGTCTCTCTCGTATATAAACATTAGTAGGGACGGAGAGAGACGTAAGCAGGAGACACAGACACGACAGATGATCCTGACGAACGCCCTGTCAGCTCCTGTGTCTCCTGCCCCCCCCCGTCTGTCCCCTCTGCAGATGCGCCCAGCCACCACAAACACATTATAAATAACATATATCAACCATGTATTTAGCTGTATGGATCCAATAGTATTCAAGAGGACAGTGAAGGTGACCGTTGCGTTTCATATTAAGAAAATTGGATTGTTATTAATATAACAGGATTAAGAGGGACAGCAACAACAAAATTGACCTTTTGTTCCCATTTAGAAAGTTTAAACAATGTATGGCAATAGAAATTGCCTTATATTTTGGGAAACCTACTGACAATGTTTACATAGAAACAAGGACACGGAGAGACAGTGAATGGTGATGGTCAACAATAGTTACCTTTGCAGTGAGCGTACGGCATGGTGATGACGTACTCCTCGTCCCGGCCCAGGAACAGCAGCCTGGCTTTGCCATCCAGAATAGCTGACAGAGAGTTACCTACAACAGCAGGAGAGTGAAGCACCTAATTAATACCACGGCAGGGTTCTGGTATCGGTGCCTGTATTGTCATTTTTTTTAACGATACACAGCTGTGCCCTTGCATTACTTTAAATGCATGTCTATTGGTTACATTGGACAAACAGATTACATATTGTAGTGTGCTGTGTACCATAGAACTTGGATTTGGCCAGGATGCTCCCATTGATTGAAAACCCATCCTTCCTATTGCAGACATAAAAGGCAGAGATGGGCGGGTGATGGGACACCTGGCAGGGGAAAGAGAGAGAGATTAGAGCAGCAGTGTGAGAAAAAGAGGTGTCAGGTCCCCGAGCACATACTCATTTTAGACTTGCTGCATTTCACAGGTTTGTGCTCCGTGAAACACTTCACACAAGGGAAGAATCATGTCCTGTGCATTTACACCTTCTAGCTATGAATCTGGTTTCACCTGTTCAGCTATGTAGAAAGTGCAGCTGTCGGTTTGAGGATGAAGCCAGCAACAGCGAAACGTTTCCCCCAAGATTGGGTTGTAAGGCTTCTTCAGACCCTGGAGAATGCAAACACATACAATCACATTAGTATCAATGTAAGCATCTTCTGACACAGGGACACTTAACCAATACCTGATGGTGAGGACCAGTTACATTGCAGATGATCACAGGATCAAACTGGCCTCACCAACTGAGATTTAAAGAGTTAAGTCACAGACAATAATCATCACCAAAGAACACATTACCAATAGTCTGGACTCAATAATTCAGCAGAGAATAATGTACATCATTGCATGAAGAAAGTCCTGTAGATGTCCTAATAATGATCAAGTTTCTACGCATCCATCTCCAGTGAGCCTCCTAGAGGTAGTCCGCCCAGAAACTGTTGAGCAAGCCCAACTTCATTTAGAGGCGTTAGCTGCTGGCTTATGTTGACCGTCTCTGAGGAAATAAATTCCTAACGAGTGGAATGAAGTGGGAAGTGTCTCCTGACGTTTTCACTGTAGAAATCGACCCGGAACAGAGTGATTTGTCAAGCGGCAAAGAAATTCAGTGTTAGAGAATTTCATATTAGAAGGTGGTGAGACCAACAAGGGCAGCGCAAAAAAAAAAAAAAATGCTAGCATTCAAAGACTGTCTGTCTCCCAGTGCTCCCAAAACAAGCGCTTCCGAGAGCCTGACAGCAGAGAACCAAACAGCTGAATCCTCTGGGTACTGCTGATCTTTGAGATGGTAAAATGGAATTCAAAAGACCTCTACGCTATAGTTATCATCTCCGCCATGAGAATCATGCAATCACTTGCGTGTGTGCGTGCACACTGTACGGAGTGCACCTCGCTAGTTATTTAAGATTTACTGTATTTTATTAATTAATACTAATTAATTAATTTGAAAAACAAGTGTTCTTCATTATTTTGTTTTTACTGATTAACTGTCAGATTGTTTATGTAAAAATACTTAAGAGTTAATTATGCAATAGCTGCCAACCCATCATCTTTAAAAACTCTGTACCCCAGAACAGGTGTTGCATCTTATAATCAGGGTTTTCCTATATTTGGTGAGACTATGATGAGAAAGGGCCATCTGGGACAGTAATGAATCAAATCTTACCTTGGGCTTCTTGTAGAAGCCAGACAAGTACCATCGCAACACCTGCTTGATCCGACCATACGCACTCTCCTCCAGTGTAGCTCTGTGGCAGAAAAGATGGTGAAGGAGACACAATTATGACAAGAAAATCAGACAAATAATAATTACAGGCTTCATCTCATTTTGAAGGAAAATCTGCACGATCATTTGCACACACACACAAACACAATAGTCAGGGGTAAAAGGGGGATTTGGCAGGTGGGGGAACCCTAACGGCATTGACATTATTATGCCAATCAGATTCACTTGTTTATCGAAGATACTGGAGGGCCATTCCGGATCGTTGCGGCCCACTTTATATAGTAGTATAGTGATTTTAAAATACTGACTGTGAGAGCAGGTCAGCGTGGTAGTAATAGTCAGACAGCTTGTCCAGGAAAGAGCGGGGCTCCAGGATGAAGGTGGGCAGCACCACCTTGGACAGATCCATGCCCGGCCGCAGCTGCTTCAGCAGGGTCCAGATCAGACTCTTGTTCTCCTCTGATACAGTCTCTACCTGGGACGCCTCGCCAGCCTGAAGTAACACAGACATGAGTGCTCGTTAATGAGGGTTACCTATAGCCACATTGATGGCTCTCCGGTCAGAGACCTGGGTTGAGCAGCTGGGACATGCAAAGAGAGAATTACCCAAAGGCAAGCAGTTACGTTTTAATTAAATATTGGGCCAGAGCAGGTAAGAGAAGGTGATGAATTGAACAATGGTGGATATAGGATGCCTGGAGTAGAAAACAGTGCTTTCACAACCCGACAGAATACTTGGATCATTCAAAACACTGAAGATGCATTTATTTTTACGTTTTCTTGCTGCTATTTTGAACATAAAAGGTAAAAACTACTGTGAGGGAATTGTAACTCGAACAAAACAAGACAGAGCGAGCTGCATAAGTACAGTAGCTGTAAAACCAGCCACTCACCTCAGCCATCTCCTCTGTGCTCTGCTCTACATAGGCTGTGGCCTGTGGCCCTGGGGACAGCTCGTCCGATTGGTCCATGTCACTCTCCCCTGTCAGCCTTCCACCGTTCTCATTGGCCGGGGTGTCCCAGTCATCATGAGCCTCGCGCTCCGATTTGTCCGAAAAGCCGTCATTCTCCATGTGGTGATTGCCCAGCAGCGCGCTGTCATTCAACCTAACAGAAACAGAAGAGAAGACAACACCAAGGTTATAATATTAATAAGCATCCCTGTTCAAAGGATGGTAGATCCCCTAAAAAAAACTGTGGCTGATCTTTGACAGGTCGCATCTTAATAGATTTGAATTGGTATCATATGGAGCTCTCATGATGTCAGCAAGTCGTTACAAGGAGTTATTTAATTGAGAGTAGCTTGAGGAAGTGTTAATGACCGTTATTAGGCATTAAAGACGAGTAAAGTCACAATGTAATGATCACAAACGTCTGCCTGTGTGTACAGCAAATGTGAATGGGGAACCTGTGGGTTATTTTCCTTCACCTATATAAAGTACTGTACTGTTATTAGTTGCCTGTAATTATAAACACAGGATATGAATAGGATATATTATTATTGTTGTTGTTTTGGTTGAGCTGTTTTGCATAAATTGTGTGTGGGGGGGAAAGTGACGCGAGAGAAGTTTGTGCGCACAGACCGGAGGAAGCAAGCTGCGTTCAGTGGACTCGGGAGAGCACGGTTTGCCGGCGATTGCTCAGCCAAGGATCCGAAGCAAGCGTTTCATGGATTATTGGGCTGGAGTCTTCACTGGGAACGGCACAGAGGGCCACCATCGGGACGCGCTGTGGCGAGGTAGCGCGGGTTCGGTGGACAAAGTCACCGCCGCGTCTCGCCACGCTTCCGCCGGTTATTGACTTTGCCTCGGGGATTGTTTTTTCATCGGACTGTTTTTCGTTACCTTCAAGGGACTTTTGAACTCATGGGACTCGGGGTTTGGGGTGGTCGTTGTTATGAAGGTTTAATTTATTGTGCCGTAGTACGGCGGGAGCCTCGCGGTTATTTTGGTTTTGTTTGTTCGTATGCCGAATGAATATTGATTTATATTAATATACTGTGTTACATTTACCTGGCAGTGTGGTTTCTTTGGCGTCTGGTGTGGTCTACCCTTATAATAGAGAGATCATTTCAGCGTGGGTTTGAACCTTCCACCCTGTTAATCAGGCAGATATAGACTGTAAACCTACTAATATCCGATCCGCCCGTGCCCTTCATTTTAGCGTATGTACTTTTCCCTTTTAGGTTTATATAATTAGGTGAATTGTTACAACATGGCATTACAAACATCTCATTCAATTTTGCTTCAGTGCTGCCGAAGCTTTGTTGATTGCTTCTCCAGTAAGGCGATCTACAAACGGCTCAAACGTAAACAAAAACTGAAATTACCTGCGATAAACCTTCAAGGATCTGACTGGCCTCACACTGTGGATTGAATATGCAATCAAATCTCCTCCTCCTTCTCCTTCTTCTCCCGGCCATGATGAGTAAGGCCACTGCGTCAGAGACGATCCACTATAACAATCTGGCTGACCTGGAGGGCCTGGATCTATTCAGTTAATGTGACCCGTCTGGTTGCCAAGAGAACCACAACAACATCTCATCCTTATCCATCTCCCATTCACTGGGTCTGACTGTGACCTCTAGAAAATCAGGGTAAACAAACAGGGTACATGTGTGCGTGTACTTTTATGTTAAGTACATGCATACATATATGCTGCACGCACACACCCACAAAGTTGAGAACTGGATCCGATGCTGATCCTGTATTTTCTCAATGTGTAACGTGCTAGTCTTGGACACATCAAACCCAGAGCACAGATCTGTCAGCACTCTAACAACCACAAAAAAAGTTGGAGGGAAAAAAAAAAAAAAGGGAAACACGGTGAAGAAAGTCACGCATCAGCTTTTAAATACCCAAAGACAGGAAAAGCAAGAATGAGAGAAGGAATGGGGGGTGGGGGATAGCTAATAGGGAACATGGTTCCAATCCTTCAGCCATTTCACAAGTCAAACAGTGGATGTCTGTGTACTCTGGTGGGTGAACGTGTCCAAGAACATACTCAAGGGGACTCACAAGCAGACGGACACGCATATGAAAGCAGGTCTTACTCATAAGATGCATACTCAAAAGGTTTTACGTCAGATATTTCACAGATCCTCCACACTTGGGATCTTAACAAACACAGTCAAACATTGGGAGTCAGATGAAGGTACAGGTAGTGTGTCGTGGGCTATGAAAACCACATTCAGTTATGGGATTGTGCTCACAGACAACAATGAAACAGCTTATTTTCCCCAAACCCACAATGGACGAGAGTTTGGTTTTCAAAATGCCTGAGGGCTCGACAGACAAGCAGTCACATTCTCGCGCGCACTCTGTGAATCACTAACCGACCAGTAACGTTATTTAATAACCCAAACACGCCCTGGTACAGAGGTGGCTTTCCTTACCTCAAAGACATACAGCATACAGACAAACTCTTCCTCAGGAAACAGAACGCCAACAATGATTTCCCTAGTAAATCCAAACACAAGCGCCGTCCTTCCTTATCTCCTCTCTTTCGTGTGTGTGTGTGTGAATGTTTTTGATCCAGTCACTGAAAAGGTGCACATTCGTTTCCTAGACTCTGGCACACCTGCTTCCTGGATGTGTGCTTGTGCATATTTCTGTGTCCCAATGCGTCTGTATGTATGTGGGCGGACTTGCGACGGCTGCGTCTGCCGTCTCTTTCTGCCTGGTGTATGGCTCTCATTCTACTTCATCTTCCTGCTCCTCTGTCAGTCATGTGACTGCAGGGGCTGCTGTGACTGGCCGGGAGAGAAACAGGAGAGGAGGGAGAGCTGGGATGGATGTCCAGAGGGAGGGTACAGCCATGGAGGAGGGGAGGAGGGGATGTCTAATGTGCAAGGTAAACAGCACACAAACAGCAACGCCCACGTTCAAGAGGAAATGCAAAAGATAACTATAATAGATAGGCAACATGTAAAAAGCATTAAAACAAATGGCAGATTGCATTATAAGATGTGGTGTGGCTGATAGTTACATAGCTTATTTTATTTTTTAGTCACATTTATATGGTTCCGGACACCTATGGGTGTTAGCTGCCTTGCAGATTAAATGCTGAGTAATAACTACTTGTTCTAATTGTCACTATTTAGGTAATTATTTCAGAATCTGGATACAATTTAAAAATTAAGCTAATTAAGCTGTATTGTGACATTTTTTATAGACAATATAAATGTCAAATCAAAGGCTTATAAGGCTTGAAAAACCTCATTCAACAGCATAAATCACTGTGTGGAAGACATCTCCACACTCCTCTAAGACTTCTATCCTGCTAGTATAATTAATACTCTTTCTAGTGCCCAATAAAGCACATTTTAACCAGTTTTACAAGGTGCTACTTTACACACTTCATAAATGGTAGTCTTCCGACCACTCAAAGCGCTGTACTCTAAATGTCAGCATACACACACACACATTCAGACTCTGATGGCAGAGGCTGCCATCAGGATCTAAACGAATGCAAATTCACGCACACATTTGGTATTCAGTGTCTTGCCCAAGGACACTTTGACATGTGGACTAGAGGAGCCAGAGATCGAACCGCAGATCTTGCGTTTAGAGGCCACAGAAACCCCAGAAGTTGAGAGGCACAAACTAAGGCAAAATCCCACTATGCTCCCACTGATCCAGCACAGGAGAAAAGAGTCACAGTGCTCCTATGTCATCATATGCCACATTTCCTCAATGAAAAATGACACAGCACAAAAAAACAGCTAGTCTCTCTTAAGCTCCTCCCTCTCTGTTTTTGTGTCACACATATACAGCATATGTGCTCAGCTTTACTAATAAAGCAAAATAAAACTGTGGCTAATTTTAGCAGAAGCTAAATTTAGATTCCATTTGCAGAGTTAAGTATTTTCTAGGATAAATGAGGTACAATAGACAGAGAGGCTACAGTAGCTATAAGAGGAGATGGTTTTCAACAGGGGCCACAAGACTAAATGTAAATGTTTAACAATGGTCAAAAGATGGTCGCCTGGAGAGATTCAAGATTTTTAATTGCAGGATCGCCTGTTTTTCCTTCATGCTGTCACTGTCTTTGTGTTGATGTCACAGCATGGCATAAAGTATGCATGACCGACTCTATCATGTATACATGCTTCTAAGTAGTAGTTGGTACGTGTTCATACTGTCTTGGGAAAACCACACATAATATTGGCTAAATAAATTCATTTTTCTTACATTTCTTTTAAATAATGCAGCCTTCTACCTATAGATTCCAAGTATGAGCATGTATCTTGAGTAATCGAGAGTGATACAAATATAACTACGGTTCTATGAATACTGGATGACCACCAGATCGCGGTGCTTTAGCACTGGAAACCATTGCCTCCCAGGCCAGTTTGGGGCTACTAGCAGTAGTTTGTGGCCCCCTTTTTGGACTCTGTTCAGCGTCATCCGAATGAGTGGAATTGGAGGGAAGGCATACAGAGGGCAGGCTGGCCAAGCATGAGCTAAGGCGTCCTGTCCCTGAGGACTGGTTCTCTTTATTAGGAAGTCCCAGAGGGGACAATGCGTTGATATCTCTGACGCAAAGACATCCAACTACATCTGGATGGAGCCTCCAGTCTCCCTGTGGCAGCCCCTGGCGGGACAGCATATCTGATGCAATGTTCTGCGCCCCTGGGAGATGAATGACCTTGAGGCTCAGGAAGTAGGGAAATGCCCACCTAAGGAGCTGTTATGACCCTGGCAGACCCTGCCTGGACCTGGTGCCTGCCTGATGATTGATATAATACACCTCTGCTTCACGCTGCATCCTCCCTTAATGGTCCAAACTGCACCCCAGCCCAATAGAGAGGCGTTTGTCTCCACCACCTCTTGGTGGGAAGGGATTACTCTTCAAGGAACCCCCTTGGTAAGATACAGTGTTCTATATGCCTGCTGCTATGTTAGAACTCCTAGCAAGGAGATCATCAATCAGTCAACACTGAGGATGGGCATCAGGTCTGAGAGCCTCATCTGGTGACACTATTTGGGGCCATACGATCTAAGCCATAACTTCTTGGGTCCTGCATTGCAGACAATTTCCTGCAATCACTAGTCTGATGGGAGAACAATTTAGGGTCTAACCAGCACTTCTGGAGCTTTTCAATATAGGGCTTAGAAGGAGGGACTAAAAAGGTAGAGGCCTGTGGCATCTGCCTGAAAAAAGTACTCGAAGGAGCCGCTGCCACAGGAGCTTCATCCAGCCCTAGGCGTGCTAAAGCTTTCCAAATAGCTGGCTTCATTGTGGCATGGCCAGCCTCTGATCCATGTACCTACCATCAGAACCCTGAGAAAAAGCATCAGATGCCCTGGAGGTTGTATCTCTATCATCATTGTGCCCCTTATCTGTAAACAGACTGCAGGACGCTGCAGTTGATTGTACATCATCCTCTTGACAAGGCGAGTCGCTTGTGGCGGAGTCACCCCAGGGAGCTGGCCATCTATTATCAGGCTGAATATTAAGCAGGATCTCTTTAATCTGAGCAAACTCTGATGAAAGACTGCCAACCTTGAGAGCCAAAGCGTCAGCTTTCCTTACTATTTTTGGTGGAACACGTGAGACCGCCTTAAACCTCTTAGGTGTTGTTGGGTCTGCAGTCACACGAGCAGGCGGCAGCTTAGTTTCACCACCTATCTTTTAAAGTCTTGCCATTCTTACTGACAGTGGAACAAATCTACAGATCACACAAGGGTCGTCGGGCATGCCCACCCTGAGGTGCTCGATTACCAGACAGGCCGGGCACTAACCATAGCCATCTTAAGTGTGGAGGGAGTTACAGACATGCGAGTTCAACATGTCATGAAGTGGGTCAGTCACAAAGAATAAACACTGACTAGATGAGTAACATAAAAACAGTACACAGCCAATTTACTAAAGTATAGACTGCATAAATAAGTCAGCAAAAATGCATCCGGAAAAATTAGCAACAGTCTTGCGAGTAAATTGCCGTGCAACAACTTGGAGTTTGATTACAGGAAACATAAATCATCCAATGACAACTAATACATGTAAGATGGAGATAAATGATGTGTGAGGCACTTTAAGTGTATGCAGCTGTATGAGTGTAGTACTTACTGTAGCAGCTCTGCATCAGTGAGTGCAGTAGACTGCAGCAGGTGGAGTATATGGGAGGACTCTGACGGTGTGCTTATATCTCCTTCTTTCCCACCTTTGGCTGTCAGCTTGTAGAGGCTGGAGCAGCTGAGAGCCAGCTCCAAGGCATCCATCCAGCACCGCCCTGGAGAGACGGGCACATTTTAGAGACGGGAAGGAGCGCATTCAATGAATCCTGCTCGTAAAAAATAAATACACTAGAATGTACATTTCCAACTAAAAAAAACGACCAGACACACGCCTCACCGTCGGACTCAGATGCTGCTCTGAAGATCAGGTAGTTGCTGGGTAGAGGCTGCGTGATGGAGCCAACATTCTCTCCTTTGGGACCCTGAGCACATGGATGAAACAGTGAGTCACGCTTCATGCCATTTCAGTCATGTTGCACCAACAGAAGCAAATGGCTCTCTCAAGGCCTGTGAGCATAATGGAGCACTAAACAGTATAATTATCACTTCAAAATGCAACCTATTGGGTGAAACAAAGTGAAAGGTGGAAATAAAAGCACATACAACACTGAGCGTCAACATACGCTACAAAATTAACAGAAATTAAATATAATTATAGATAAAATTGCTTTTGTTTTAATCTTGCACTGCAAGTAAACCCTGCATTTTCACTCAGCGTTGCTAAATCTGTTTTTTTTAAATAAACTCCAGTCATGACAACGAAAAAAACGCTTTCTGTACAGCTTCAATGCTGGTTAGACCATTTTCTCTTCTTGTATTTTGCAAAAAACACAATCAGATTTAATCGAAACCAACATCTAAATATAGAAAATGTAGAATTATCCTGGTATTGACTGAATAGTTTCATTTAGATCTTAGTCTGTCTCACTGTGATGAATAGCGAGGCAGACTGAAGTCTGTAGACATGTTGATCATCTGTTATTACAAACATGTCTGACCTTGAAAGCCCAGATGGATTTGTCCAGTGGGTGATAGAGCTTGAAGCAGAAGCCGTCCTTCTTGGAGGGTCTCTCAATCAGCTTGCAAGCACTGAGCAGGACGGTGCCCACCCAGTGGTCCGCTTTGGGGGTCTTATAGATCAAAAGAACTCCGGGCTTCAGTGCACACCACAGCTTGGTCCAACTCTTCAACGAGCCACGGATCTAAAGGAGGCCAACGGGTGAGATAGGAGGACATTTTAGTATCAGACACTAATGGGAACACATGAAATATGATGTTGCTTGTGTGATCCAGTCTACCGCTTATCTGGGGCAAAAAAGGCTAAACGTGAATACATTCTGAGCTGTACTTTCATTGTTCCATGATTATTTGTAACAAGGAAGTTACAACTAGGATGATAACTAGCAAAAGGCATAAATGACAGATGATACAAAGTCTGAATAGTGTGTCTCTACATGATGTAGTAGCTCTAATGAACACCCCCATACCTTCAGCCAGTTGGACATGATGACAACACTGGGATCCTTTAGTGCACTAAATAGTTCCTTAGCTGCCCGTTTCTTCTCTTGTCTGTAGTTCTGCTTTTGGAGCTGTGAAACAGGAAAGAAACCAACCGATGAATGAGTCATCAGTGTTACTGGTCGGGAGACTGATCTGACAGTAACACTAGATGGTAGCAGAGTTAACCAAATGCTCACAATCACGCTGTTGTCTTTGGTTAATCATCAACATGATTCATTGTTGATCATTTGAAATAAACAAAGGGGTACACATTTAAAATACAAAAAAGGTTCCCAAATGTCTCATGTATTATTATCCCACTGAGTTTAGACAGAGATACTGAAGAGCTAAATCACATGCACTTTATGACTCTTCCAATTGCACAATAACGCTCAACATTTTTGCACAATCGTCTCATGTAAGGAAGTGATGTGTACCTTAAGAGACTCCTTACGGGCCAGCTTCTCTGTGGGGGAGGGGCAGTCCTTCTCGACACCATTAAACACAGACTGAAGGAGGGAGGAGAGGAGACAGTCAAGCGAGGATGAAGAGGAGGGAGATTTAAAAGACAAATGCTGTCATCTATTGCAACTTCTGTGGAGATTTAGTTTACTAGATCTAGATTAATGATCTCACTAACAATCTCTCAACATTCTAGAAAAAAACAAAACATTTGGGACGACATTTTAGAATAGAAGGGCACAACCCTTTTAGACAAACAATTTACAGTTGTGATGTACTGCCACAAGTTGACTGGCTTGCATTATGAACCCAAAATGTAATTGTTCCCTTAGCCGTGTAGCTCATCTGATTTGCCATAACTTTGTATAAAGCAGGCGGGTGGCCCTTTCAGTTCATTTAGCAGGCAGTTCTGGTGTTGTGACCACAAACTTCCTTGGTAAGAGATCAAAGGGAGATAGAGATTAGCGTCTCAGCAGTAAATTATACCGCGGTTTCCCCATGATATATATTTTCATTACAACTGGTTCTGTATGCACTGAATCAATATGACTTACCATATTAACTGGTGAGCAAACACGCGTTTAGTCTTTTCTATTTGTGTTAAAGGAAGCTATTCTAAAAAGCGTCGTACACTATTACATCATGTGAGCATAAGGCTGCACTCAGTCTCCTTTTGTCCCATTAGGGCTTTCAGGATTGAAGAAAGGGCAAAGGGCCAGAGATGCAGCTGCGCCAGTGAACATATAAATAGGCGTATATTGCAAGGCGAGGCAAAGCGACAAGAGGAGAGAACACAAGACGAGATGAGATTACCCGGTTGCTGTTGGAAACATTTATTGATCTCTACTGATTAGTATCACTAAAGAATGGAAACAGATTGTTAGGACTACTACAACACAGGCAGCACCAGGACAATAAAGGTCTGGGTTAAATACATGGCTTGTGGTGCTGAAGACACAGTTCCCACCATGGCCCTGACATGTAAAATCCCACATATTTTTGTAGGGCTGAGTATTGGCATAAAAGCAATCTTATGCATTCAGAACAGTGGGATCAACATTTGTATTTGTTATAGTCCCTGTAACATCAGAGGACTACTGCGTCGCTATTTTGTTTTATAGGATGTACTGTACATTGGTGCAGCGTCAGGACTTAAATGCACTGAATGTTTGAAACAATGTGGGAATAACAATCTTGTATATTTCAAAAAACAAAGGTAGTTTTGTCTACTTAAAAATTCTTGTTCATGTTTCAGGTTGATACTACTACAAGCAATCAGAGGAAAATAAATCATCACGGAATACAAAAGGAAAGGGGCGCACCTAGTGAGTCAGTCAGAGTGAGCTGCCCAATCAGGATGTGTGTTCTTACCTGGCTGCCTGGGGATTGGGCAGGACTAAGTTCATTACTCAGCATGGAGGGGCCGTTCCCGTCTGTGTCACTGCCTGGTGGGAACCAACAACACACAGTCACATACAAATGAACTCCGTGAATAAACCCGCTGACAGACGTTTAAAGCATGGCAGCCCCGGACGCAGATCATAAGCAGAAGTTTAGGTTTATTGATTTGTGTGGAATAAGTACAGCACAGGGCCAGATCCTATCACAGACACTGGAATCCACT
This sequence comes from Anarrhichthys ocellatus, assembly GCF_004355925.1. Taxonomy (NCBI): domain Eukaryota; kingdom Metazoa; phylum Chordata; class Actinopteri; order Perciformes; family Anarhichadidae; genus Anarrhichthys; species Anarrhichthys ocellatus. The sequence goes on from NW_022280032.1 coordinate 15,940,870, forward strand.
GGCACTGAAATATCATAATTTGTTATATTCACATTTCATTCGACAGCTGTGACCCTCTTGGTCTTTTACCTGGGCTGAGGCTGTAGAAGTCGTTGTCTCCTCCATAAGACAAGTTCCGGGTGAGGGTGCGAGGGTCAATTGTAGGGGGGGAGGTGGCGTTGGGGCAGAGAGAAAACCTCCGATGGAACAAATTCTCCTCCTTCATCCTGACAACCTGCTCGTCCTCTGCAGGCAGAGAAGTGACGGAGGGGAAGATTTGGAAAGGAAGGAGGAAGGTTTTGTTTGATTAGATTTTTGCATGCTTGTTCATCCAACATTAAGACTTTAAAACAGTAGAAGTGATTTATCCTGTCTTTAGCTCTTCTTCCTTTGAACATAATCTTACTTGTTGTCCCTCTCTGCATCACTAACTACGCTCTTAAACTCCATCCTCGTCTCTTCTGTTTGTGTATATCTATCGGTCTGTTTGGACCCCCACACTTTCTCTCCTCCCTAACACCAACAAAGACTTACTGTACCAGGACACGTCAAGCCGGTCCACATAATAGCGCTGTGCGTGGCAGTGACAAGCAGATCAGACAGCACATTGTCAGTGTATATGACGGATAGCGTCTCCAACCAAGTCCAGTCGCTCTGTTCACAGAGAATCACTGTCCAATCTGACCCCCACCACCATTGTCAGTCCTCCTCCATCCTCCCTGTCGGCCTGCAACAACAGGCTCCACTCCAGAAAATTGCTTCGCCCCCGAAAATGCTGCTTCTTCAGTCATTCCCTTGATATCCTCAAGGATCCCGTCTACTAATGAGATGCACATCTCAGCACACAAAAGGGGACAAATGCAGCGACTGCATATGTGGGCAGGATCAAGTTGTGGCTCTGCGGCTTCATGTTCATTTACAGCAGTGAGGGGATTAGTCATACATTCAGCCCACCATGCCCAAGAACATCAATAAAACATACAGGCATGTAGTATGCATACTGTATATAAGAGAGTGCACAAACAAAGACTGAACTGTAGACAGGAAGTCTTCTGTGAATCTACGTGATGTTGATGACAAACATGTTTTTCTTCTTTGATACCAAGAGACACAATGGCAATCAGTTTGCTCCTCTTTCTCTATTGTGCCTTGTTTTCTCCTGTACCGAGCTCATTGACTATTGACAAGTGGCAAACTATTCATAGCATGTCATTAACAACTGCAGAGGGTGGTGGGCTGATCATAGCCCACCGGAGCTGACGGGAAAACACTGTTCTCTACTCGGATCAATATGATCCCATTTGTTTTTCTTTCAGTGCACCAACACATACAGTAGACAAGACCCTCTGACTCCCAGCCTACGGAGCAGTCTGGCCTACAAGCCCTCAATTACAACACCCAAGAACGGCGCGTTACATACAATTCATTCATAGAACATTTTCACAGACTGATTCATCATTTAACTCTCCCACATCATTCAACTGTGATTACACTGGTGCATGTGATTACACTGGTGCGTGAGGAGAGTGCCGTTTCTCAAAGTGTACACTACTAGTAAGCGATGGAAGTAAAACCTGTGGGTTGACAAAGGATTAAAGGGTGGAGGACTCTTTGCAGTTAACAAACGGTATCCTCCCTCTACAAGCACATATTAAAAATACACTCGCATCCATACTCGTCACACCACACTCCCTGCTTCCCTTCGTTTTCCACTGCCTCATTCTCTCAGCCTCCTGACTCCCTTCTTATTTCTGATCTTGCAATCTCTTCTGTGCATTTCTTCCTCCTGCCCTCTGCTCCTTTGTCCTTTCAAAGAGGCAGCTATGAACAACCAAGACATGAAAGGGTAAAGGCACCTTTATTCTTTATGAAAAGGAGCCTTATTTGTCCTTGTGGAACAGGTCTATAAATAGTATTCCATTGCTGCAGTGCATGCGTGCATGTGTAGTACAGTGCTGAACCCTGAGTGCAGTGCAGGCTGCATGGAAAAGAGCATGAAGCTTTAGCATTACACAATAGTAAACACAATGGGCTGCCAAACTGTATCAAGGGAGACACACATGGGGAATTAATACCACTTACAGTGCAGGCCTTAGGGTGGGTCAAGATGTGGGCAGACATGGAGACAGACGGGACAAACCAATCACAGCTGGTTCTCACAGCTGCAGGGCGGAGATTTGCAGGGAGAAGGACTGTGTGTGTGTGTGTGAGCGTATTACGCAGTCTAGACTGAGCATGGGTGTGGAGTCCACGCATGCTTGATGTGTTTGTAGTCAGTCACTTGAGCATATCCATCCCAATAGTGTATGCGTAGTGTTAGTTGAATGACATCAGTGTAGAAAATGAGTGTGTGGACGGGCATACGTGGCTGGAAGTGTGTGCTTGGCTTGTTGCTGCAGGATTACACATGCACACGATGTAGCGCCAAAGGAGAGAGAAAAAGCTCCTCTCCAGTCCCAGTCCCAGCAGCAGTGGTGGAGCAGGATGCATCGAGTGTGCATTATTCACAAGCAGCAAATACAGACAAGAAGTTGGAAATCAAAGATTAATTGAGTGGCGCTTTACCTTGTGTGACTTGGCTAGGAGAAGACTGAAATAGAGGAACCTCTGTTATAATATAAGGTTTTTCAGGTCACAATAGTTTATCTATTGACAAAGGAGAAAACATAAGAGGAACCAGTCCAATGAGAGCCCAAGGAGGAATTCAAGCACCATTGTGCTAGCTATAGGCAGTCATTCCGCCCTCTGCTTGACCTTCTAATAATACTGAAACATTACATGCAATCGTGCTAAACCTCAACTCTCAACAATTTCTGTACACTAGGCCTAACGTTTGCCAAGCTAGGCTAACATTTACTCCTTCTACCACTGCCAGGCTACACATGTGCTAAGCTAATATTTACCCAGTGATAGGAACTTGTGGAAAAGATAAGAGTAAGGTAGCAGCACCAGGCCAGTCAATAACACACATTCCTGTGTCACACATTAACCTTGAACTATGAGAAAGACGGATACAACAACAACTAAAGTAATCTGACCCACAGTTACCTTGTCTGGGTGAAAGCACTTGTCTTGCTGTCACATGCTTGGTTTTTTTAGTAATCATTACACCAACTGGGAGGAGTGAGGGAAAACAGGTGTTGACATGTTGAGATGTTCCAACCTGTATATTGTTAGCATGCTTGACTAATCTAATCTAACTAGCATTCATCTCTCAGGGGACATACAAGGCTGAGCTGAAGGTGTAGTGGCTGATAGTGACCTTGGATAGTTTGTATTATTATATTATATTATCATAATCAAGCTAAATTCAACCGAAGACATTGTACGAGAATCTGGCTAAGAGACAGGTTACTCAATTGACGGAGTACTCCACACATACACAGCACACTACAGCAGCGGGGAACATGGCATCATGCTGGGGTTTGGTTGTAGCACCAAAGATTGTAGGCCGTTACTATAATAATAGTGGTGACTTTACGATGCGAACTTTGTACATGAAATAGTGAAAAGATCTCAATGCAGCACTGCGGGAGCTACTGTGGGTTAAAAGTTACTGTTTGTAGCTGCAATCAATTCACATTTTTTCCTGAAACAGAAGACCACTTCAACAGTGGTAAACCCACTGACACCAAGCCGAGTGACCAGGCTGTCCCACTCCCGTGTTGTACAACGTTGTTGCTCATCATCTGGAAGACGTCGACCTAGTAAGTTTTATTTTCCAGTTAAACTCACCTGAAAAGGCAGCTTCTTTTGGTTTACACAATGTCCAGTAATCCTAAATTATACACAGGCACCCAATGTGTCAACGCTAAAACTATTTAAGGCAGAAAATGTCATATGGAGTTCAAGTTCCCTGATTTAGCACTAATGTTGGCCCTTCACCCTGTCCCTTCTGTCATTCCCCCTAATGCATGATTCACACTCTTGCTGCTGTCTGCCTATGCATTCTGTGTGGGTTGGTTTAGGCCCTACATAGCATACATAGCACTGCGGTGGGTTGCAAGTAGGATATCGTTTTTTTTTTGATTACGGTCTACAGTTTTCAAATCCTTTTTCAGGCGGTTTGATTTGATATGTGTGCTTCAATAGTTCCATATAAGTTTGGCCCAACACAATTCCAATGCTGTAAAGAAATATATGGAAGAGATGGATGGTGAGAAGGAGCTCCTGTACCTAGAAGTAATAAAGGTGATTGTTGTTGTAACAGGATGTGAGGTACTTGTGCAGAAAACTCATCTCCTGGCCCTGATGTGAAATCAAAGTTCTGCGGGGTCCGCGGTGCCTGGAGCTTAGTCATATTGTTTAGGAGGTACACAGCGCATCTCTGCAGCTGTCTGCTGGTTCCACAAACGACCTCCGTGGCTGTTCGGAGATGGAATACATGGAAAGGCGTTATGTAATTAGCATACAAAAAAGGTAATTGTATTCCTTTACAGTTAAAGAAAAGAAAGACGTTGTCAGATTACTGATATATTTAGTAAATGAGGATCATTAGTAGGACTACAATTTTACATCACAACATCACATCACAACCCAACCATGTGCATATTAATAATTTAACAAGTTCTGCCCTGACTGATAGATTTTGATTTGCAACCATACTGTTGGCTGGGTGAACATTTTCACATCATGACTTTGGGTTGAGAAAGAAAATGTGAAGGCATCCGATTAAACCGGCACTGACAGCCCAAGTACACGCATGTCACATCAACATTTATTCTCTGACATAGTGCACAAATGGGAACAAATATATGGAACAAAAATTAAAAGACATACATTCTTAACACCTACCCCAAAATCTCAACCTGGCTTATGACAAGAGCCTTAAATGGATTTAAAAAAGTATAGGAAGTATAACATTCTTGATCGAAGAACTAAACCCTCTATCAGAATCTCAGTGTCAGTGACAGCCAAACACAAATGTTGCCTTGACAACTCCTTTGTGTGTGTGTGTGTGTGTGTGTGTGTGTGTGTGTGTGTGTGAGAGAGAGAGAGAGAGAGTGTTAGAGCCTTGCAATTCTGACAGCCAGCATCAAGCCAGCTGTTGCTAATATGATGGCACAGATTAAGTTCAGACACTCCCTCCATCACTCCATCTGTCCTCATTTCAGCACCCCCAGCCTTGTTAACCCCCAATCTCCAGTGACTGCAGGACTAATGGATGGCCATATGACCCAGATATACACCAATAGGCTTTCGCCAAGTACAGTATGTGCATCGACCGTGAACACTGCAACATACTGTAGCAGAGGGAGAGAGGGAGATGCGCACACAAGCAAGATATATACGCACGTGTTCTTCCATTTGCTCATGTGCACTGCATTTCAACCATTGCCTCTTCTGCTGATGCTGCAGGATCGCTCACAGATATCGTTTCTATCCTCACAACATCCGACCGTTCAACCCCCTTTACTATTCACGCAAAAGAAGCATCAGGTCATTTCTCATCTCCCGACTCATCCTGTAAAACAAACTATTGCTAAGAAACACAATGAAAAAAATGAGAAGCAGAAGATGATAATTATGCTCTTTCAACACAGTTATTATCTTTAACACAAATGATACGGAAAATCTAAATGATGGGTGATAAAACAAATACTATGTGCACTATAAAACAAACTGAAACAAGCACATAATAGGTCATTTGACCCCGTGTTTCCCATGATGTGCATGGCATAATACAGAATTCATGTCAAGACATTGATCCTCCCAGTAACACAGTGTTCATTTACTGGTTGACAACATTCTTTAAAACACCCGAGTCAGTACCGATAATTCCAAACATCTGAAAATCTAAATCAAATCAAATGAAAAATGAAAAGCTGTAACTACAACGTCTAAGAGGACACGAAGAAGGCAGAACTAGGTCAACTGTTTGAGTTTAAAAAGGAGGCAAATTTTATGGCACTCTGTGGGAGGATGTGTGGTTTAGTCGTTCTATTCTGAGTCTTGCGGGGGGGTTGTGCAGGTATATTTTAAGGATCCCGCATGGAAAAAATGCCTTCCAGCCAGACTTCCCATTTGATCTTACTTAAAATAGGAAACTCCCCTTGTTGTGTGGGGACTGCAGTGGTCCATTAAGATGGTAAACCTTCACTACACATACACCGCTTAACCACAGTCTCCACTCTGTCCTACCCAGCAGGCCCCTCCCTGCTGCTGCAGTAATGTCAATAATTGCACATCATGAAGCTATTCTATGAGCATCTATTAACTTTCGGAGGTCATCCGAGTTCTTGCCCAGCTGTGACCCGAGTGTTAGGGAGAAGGAGAGAGGCTGAGGATGTGTCACTTAGGAAGAGTGCCTCCACTGTTCTCTGTGTTTTGGGTTAGACTGGCAGGAGACACAACCTCCCTACGTACACACAGCCGGTCTCTGAGAACAGAGTCTTCTGTCAGGGAGAAGGGAAAGATCACAGTAAATATAGCCTGGAAACGAGACCCAGGATTCCCTACAAAGTGGGGGTGGGGACATGGCTCAGATTGTGGTTCAGGCAGGGGAGCAAGGATTAACCAAGAAATATGGCTACATCAAAACACAAGCAACGGTCCAAAACAAATTCAGTGTATCAAAGGATCTCTTCAAGTACATCTCTCCCTCTGTGCTCCTCTGCCTCTAGTGTCCTTTCCCCAAGCACATACTTACTTTGAGCCCCCACTTTACCGTGCACACAGCCGGAAATCTAAAATAAATTTAAAAAAAAAAAAAAAAGAACTGCAGTGTGTGAAATTTCCATTGCAAACATACGATACAGCAGACGTACCACTAACCTCACTACTCATTTTAGACTGTAGATTTCAACGGAAGCATTTTTGTACCATGAATCTCTCAACACATATCTAGTCATCTTAAAGAGATAAGACAAACACCTCTCACTGACAGACCACTTTCAAAGTTTAGATTCCTCACCACGTTTCCCTTGCTTGATGAATGCGAGACCTCTACAACTCATCTATGGTTCCAAACACTGGAACCACATTTGATCCGGTAGACAGACCACGCCAGCTGGTTGTCTGTACGCTTGGATACAGGCCAGCGGTGGCCGTGTGAGAACTCCTCTTAGGCAGGCCTAGCCAGGCTGAGCTGATGAATACAGCGGTGCTAAAAATGGTGCCAAGCATGGCAACTCTGTTTACATACAAATGCATCGACATTCACACGTATGCACGCACACAGGAGCACCAGAGGACCTCAGTGACGTACTTTGAGATGCTGCCGCCATGACATTGATTTGCATGTGTATGTGACAATTACTATGACCTTAATATACAAAAATATGATACTAGTACTGCCCTGTGATGGGATGTGTGTGTGCGTGTGCTATTTTGGATACGTGCCGTGCAACTTTCGTCACTCTGCCCTTTGCACAGGATATTTTTAAGTGGTGTGGCCAGAGGGTCAGGGACAACGGAGAGGGCAGGAGTACAGGGGGTCAGGGGAGGGTCAAAGAAAAGGGTTGCACTACCCAAAGGGCTCTTTCTTCTAGTTTTTCTTACCGATAAGACAGAAATTGGGACCCCAGTGACTTTGAGATATTTAGACAGGTCCTTAATTGTAACCCAATTATCTTCCAGCTTTTATAGACCTTCTACCTTCCATCCTCCTGTTTTAGTGAAGTAGCACAGATCAGAAGTGGGTTGTGAAGACAGTACCGGAGATGGAGTATTGAAAATGAAGCAGCATGCTTAACTAAACAAAGTGGGCTGGGAACATCAAAGCTGATGATGTGAATCTCCTGCCTGGCTGGGAAAATCTGATTGGGAGAGGTCCAATGTATTTTCTAACAAAGTGCCCTTAGGCAAGGCACTTACTACCAAACCGCATCAAGGAAGAGGCAGGGGTCAACATTTACTTTGTATTCATAAGGCCACCCTCAGTTTCCATTAGAGGTCGACCGACAGAGGATTGTTAAAGGCTGACCTAATAAAAGTGCTGAGAAGAAAAAATCAGATACCCCTCCCCCGAACCCCCTTCCCCCCAATTTGTTGATCAAATGACTGGTGGCAACTGTGCAGCTATTGGCTATCATCAGAGCCCAGTTGTAACCATAGTTGGTAAAATATCCTATCCGCACCAATTAATCGGCCACACCGATCAATCTGTTTCCATTGTGTAGCTGTTTGAGGGCAAAGCATGAGAAAACCTTTCATCGTTATATAACAATGAAAGTAGAATATATGAGTTTGACAGCATCGAGAGATTTCATATCTAGCTTCCCTCCAGCTCTAAATGCCACTCCCATATTTCCACTCCCAAAGCTGATAAAGCAAATGCCCGAAAAAGCAAAGCATCAACCAATTTGATGCATCATGTGGCACCGTGAATTATATATATGAGGGTATGCAAATTCAATTGTTTCTCGTGCTCTACTTCAAGTCGCTGCAGCGGTTATAAGGCCGTGTTACATCATGATGAGACCTTTTTATAGAGCTGAAATCTCTGTGTCAGAAAAGGAAATCATAAGATGTGGCGGTTGCATAGAAAGAGAAATGGATACAGAACAAAAAGGAGCAGAAAATAGAGTCTGAACCAGCCCAGGCTACAACCTGGGCAAAGTTTGGTACTCAGGGGAGTGAGTGTCTCTCTTTCTGCTCGAGAGACAGAAGGTGTGAGGGGCCGGGAGGAAGATGTCTACCAGCAGAGACCCGGAGGCGGCCTGATCCGATTGGACAGAAGGAAGGCCTTTAAGCAAGGGATAATGGATGACAAGGTGTCGGATAAATGACTTTAATTAATGATGCTGAATCAAAGAGCAGCTCAGCGGGAGGCTGAGGGTAGGAGCACATTACAGACTCCTCAGACTGTAATATACCATTTAATATCACCAGCTGCCAAAGCTGAATAAATTATGGCTCATATTTTCTTAAATAAAATTGATTGGGGCATTTTACTCAAAGCTTGTCATGAGTTCTGCAATAACATCTCTTGATTGCACAAACTTGCTGCTTCTACCTTTCCGTCAACTCAGCTGGCTGTTGGCTAGAATACTGACTGCATATTTTAAAAACTGAATACAAATTACTTTGGCTATAAAAATAAAACTGCTTTGCCAGGTAAACTGTGGAGCCAAAATCAGAAGTATTACACTTGAGAAAAAATAGGTCAGCCTATACTGCAGCTATAGAACTTTATAATGAGCAAACTAGAGAAAAAAGCAGAGGATGTAGGAAAAATAAGCATAAGGATATTGTTCCTGGTAAGTTTTGAAACAAGTCAGGGTCTGAGCTATCACAAACAGCTGAGACCTAGCAGGCAGCAAGCGGCTGGGACGGCACCCGCTATTCAGTTATTCGTTGGCTGGGTAGGCATTCGGTTTTCAATTTTGGTAATCGAATATTTGGTTTTGTTCGTTTTTTTTTACTCTTGGGATTGCAAACATGCATAAAACACAACAAACCGACTCCTTAGAAAAGAATGCCTTTAATTAAACCGAATGACACATGTTGCAGCGCTACGCCGTAGAAATGTCTGGCTGAGTCCTTCCCGAACTTCCCAAGCCACAGCCCTCATTGCCGTTGCTGATGTCGCACAGTCATACATGGGAAGCTCAGGGTTTAGGAGTGGAGAGACTGAGTGTGCAAAGGTGTAAAAACAGCACTCATGGTCTCATCATGAAACATTTTCTCATACAAACATACAAACCGAAGGGTTGAAGCACTCCTCCGGTCATGGCGGTCCCGTGTGCACCGCAGGTTGGGTCCCCAGTTTGTAGGTGAAGTCTACTAAACCTACAGTTCAAATAAATTGCTTTGTATACATTTAAATGTAATCTAAATTGCAATGCATTGCAATCCAGCTCAGATACTGGAGTCATATTAATATCAGCAGATACCAAAATGCAGGTAACGGATAGGAACTGAAATAAAAGTGAATTGGTGCATCTCTATTAAACATCATCTTGATCTCCATGTTTGTTTATCATCTTCCGACAAAAGAGCACAATGCTTTTCAGAGGCCTCTAGCAGTACACCTATGTTAATGCATGCAGCGAACGAGCAGACATTTTCAATCAAGCTAGACTTGTAACTGCATTACCTGCAACCATCTTCAGAAAACAGAGATCTTCACTAGGTGACATCCTTGAGCTGCTACCCGCCTCTGGCCTCCTCTAACTATTGTTCCCAGTGAGAAGTGGTGACAGAGGGAACAAGATATCTTCATACCACTTCTCACCAAACTTCAAGCCTCTCTCATCTGGGATAACAGAAACTCTTACCAAAGAAAATAAAGACTTGGCTGATTCTTTGTATTAGACTGCTGCGTGCTCTCACACCTAAGATAAATGAATGAATACTGCCACAGCAAGACTTGGGTCAATCTGCTACGAGTGCAAGTTCTGCCCTTTGTCCAAGCAGTCACTTGATAGTCGTGTCACAAGCCAGCCCATGAGCTAAATTAACCCCAGAACCCGCCAGCGGGATAGAAAAGTATGTTTTCTTTAAACAATCAGCAGAACGACACCGTTTATCATAGACAGACGCTGTAAAACGTTCATAGTCACATCATGTGTGACAAACGCTTCCGTCAGAGAACTCAACCGAAACTAAGCTTGAAATTGTAATATTTCATCAAAAATATTGTATTCTACACGTCTTTTACAATTTTGCCCCAAATAAACCATTTACATTTTAAAAGTGTTGGACATATAGATTTTAATTGTCAATTTTATGTAAAAGAAATTATCAAAGAAATTCAACTTGCTTTTTTTTTTTTTCAATGCTTGACCGACTTTGGGAGTCTGTTAGCCCCTTGAAGTAGATTATAATTCATGTATGAAAGCTTTTAAAACTGTTCCTTTTCATAGAGCCTGTATGGTACCACCTGCATGCCAAATGTTGGTGTTCCTGAATAGCCCAACATATCCTGAAAATAACATTGTATAGCATGTCTCGCTCAGGTATGTGACTGAGCTAAAGCAGTTAACGGTTCAAATGGGTTAGAGAAACAGGTCTATCAAGTTATCTGCATAGTTTTGTCTTTCTAAATAAAAAAAAACAGGTCTTTTTACATCCATGCCTCTAAAACACACCCTCACCCTCTCATTCCTGAGGATAGAAAGCTAGATCTAGGACTACAATATGGTTTATTTTTAATATCGTTATGAAATTGCACAAGTGATGCCATGGAGGCTCTGACTGTGTCTGTCCGATGCTGTGTCCATTCTCACACTTTCTTGTTTACCACCTGTCCTCTTTCTGTCTCTGCATCAATCCCACACTGACAGACACTTGTATAGAAGCTGGGAGCAATTACCAGGCTTTTCACTGACAGAGACATGGGCTTATCCTAACCTGAGTGGTTATCATGTTCACAGCTCATTGGAGTAGAGAGAAAGTGGGATGGATCCTGACAAATGGTAATAGTTCTCCCAACGATGCCACTTTGCTTTACATTTCAGGATTATAGCTATACTCGCTTATTCTTTGAAAGATAAGCCTTAAAATCACAGGGCTGACACATGAAGACACGCAAACACTTTTTGCCGTCATGATGCTGTTTCAGAAAGAACAGGAAGTCCAGATTGGTTTCCGTGTGTAATTAATACACAGGAAGAGCCTCAGATCCATCACAAAGATGAATAAAGCCACTCTCAAACCAACAGGAAGACAATAAATAAACATAAATCTTGCTCTGGCTCCCTTTGTGTTGATCTCATTAAATTACACTTTGCTTGGCTGATCAAAAGAGACTGCTGGGTACTCTAATCCTTCTGTGAACTGAGTTCTACAATACACAATGAAGTTGTTATTTACCATTAATAGCACTCTATTTATTCTGTTCTGCCTGACAACCAGTTTGGACTGACTTGTCCTTTAGTTTAATTATCAAAAGGCAACACCCTGAATGCATGACTTGTGCATCATGAACCTGCTCCAGGCTAACATTAAGTAACAATACGTAGGCCTATGCAAATTCAGAATATGACCCATACAATAAAGCTCATTGTCCCGTCCTATTCCTGTCACTGCACCTTCAATCGTCATTTTAAACTATGCTACATCAAGTCACCTGTTGATCAAATGATAAGTATTAGAGCCATAGGAGAGACTAAATATAAAAAGGAGAGCAGTTAAGCTATTGACAAGAACTTCTATATATTTGTATTCATGTTGTTATTCCTCTCCACAGCAAGTCAAAGACCAGGTAAACCAATCTTTGAAATGAAATTAACATTCAGTAAGTGCCATCAAGGCTGCTTGGTCATTATTATTTCAACACGTAAGACAGTGAGACAAAGAGACGGACATAAAGGTGACATTTTGGTATTTCAGTGTGCATATAGTGGTACGTCTTTCATTCAATAAACCACAGAGGATGAAAACAAGTTTACGGTTGAGTTTGTGGAGACACTGAATATGACAAAGTTCTGCTTTCTGCACTTTCCACCCGTTTAAACCAAATTGTGACCACAGTACTGCTGGTGTTGGGTAACTGGAAAAAACAACAACAGAGTGATTCACTGCTGATACGATAGTTTGGAAATTTAGAGAAAATTTAAGACACCCTCCATCTGTGTTGACCCAGATTATTTTTTAAATTCTGCGCCCAGTAAATGGACACTACATCATGTGCACAATCCTAAGCTTCATTAATGGAACGCAGAACAGATAAGGGAATTATGCAGTCTGTAGACAGAAACATTAACTATAAAGTATTTATAACCATTATCTGAACATCATAGTACAACAGATAGTCTGAATGTGTGGCTTTTAAGGCAGAAAATAAAGTGAGGCAACAGTAGCCTGGGTGTGGGCTGCTGGGTACAGGTTGAGTCATTTTGCCTGGTTAAAGCGTCATTTTCAGTTAAATCGCACAGGTCTCCATGCTGCCGACACATGCCAAAATAAACAGCTCGGGTAAGGCTGAATCCAAACGCTTCCTGACTGATATGAGCGGGCGAATGGGGTTTTTTCACGACTGTACAGCTTTCTACCGTCTAGGGCTGGACGGAATAGCAAAGCAAACACAGCTTCAGGACACCAAAAGCATAGACCATTTCTATCGGTGCGATTCCACCAGACCAAAAGGAACCTTCTTTAACGGTAAGCTGGGTAAATTCGTCCGAGTACGTGTAGTACGAACGCCTGGTTACAGTCTTCTCGCCCAATGGACAGATGTGGGTGTACAACTACACAACACGAAAGACTCTCGTACACGTATCCCTCCAGGAGAGACCAAAATACACAGTGTGCTCAGGATTGGAGGCTGAAATGAAAAATAGCAACTAGTCATTACACTTCCTCTGCCACTGTATGAAAGATCAACATGTGCTCCAGGCACACTGCCTGTTAAAGCGCTCTGCGTATCTGAAGTATCATTCTGGAGCCAACTGTCCTTGTGCAACCCTAAACATTTACTCCCTTCTAAACCCAATGAATCGGACACACCCTGTAAGCTGCTGATCTCAGTTCTGTCAAACTGTTTCTCCTCTTTCATTGCTGACACACAAAAAAAGTCACACAAAACAGCACAAATTCTGAGCACTAACTGACATTATGATCAAATAGCTGCAGAAAGCATGTACATGTAAAATGTAATAAAAACCATCATAAACAGAAAGCACATCTACTTCTCACTTCCCTAATTCTCTCGTCTGCTTAAAAAGTGAGTTATCCCTCGTGGAAACACAGAGTAGAAATAGTAGAAGTACTTTTGAAAGTAGAATGTTCAGAAAACTTTAACCTTGGACTGTAACATGTGAATGGCAAACCACGTGATTAACTGAGGCTAGAAGAGATCGGCCAGCCAATTCCACTAAGTGTACGCATTATTAAGTCATTAAAGAGTGGCCTTGCAGGTGAGCGCTCAACTTACCTTTCACCTGAGCCGCGGGACACACCGCATCCAGAAGCCTTTGTTGGAGCAGCCCGTCTCACCTTCAGAGATACAAAAAGTAAGAGTAAGGTTTCACTTTAACTCACACAGTACAAACAGACAGAAAAAAACGCCTCGCTCCTGGTGTCTGTCCTTTCCATGCTCCTCCTGATCGCACCACTGTGTTAAGGAGGAGGGTGGAGCCTCACTCCCAAGGGAGCTGCTAACATCTTTCCGGGCCAAATGCACAGTGCGTTTTCCACCTGAACACACATACACCACTCTCAGTCGGTCACAGAGCTAGTCAGTCTCCAGCTAACGTAGATGTGAACTACTCTAGCGGACTATCTTTCATCCAATCCAAAAATCATAGGTCATCCAAAGTAAGAGCAAGGTGATAGCACCTTTTCATGGAAAGAAACAGGATTCTGTTCAGTGTGTGTGTTTACTCAGTCAACAGAAACACTGCGGCAGTTACAGCTCAAACAAACACAGAGACACTTACGGAGGACTACTAGTCTTACACTATTGAAACACACACCCTAGTAGGATGTGACTCCAGTCAGACTGAAGGAGTCTCACAGTACATTTTGAATCCACTTCTCATTTTAATCAAAATGTGGACTCTCATTCTAATTGGTTGCACTTGACTTACAGTATATTGTTCATTGTTTACAGCTAAAATGCTGTTTTATTCTTGTCTTACTTTTGTTTTCCCTCAAAATGCCTCTTAATTCTGCCCGTGCATTAAAAAAAACAATGCATTGTCTAACAGCTGGGATGTGTGATAAGCCACAAATCCAAAAACCAAAGCCAACACACACACACACACACACACACACACACACACACACTATTGTAATCACTTAACCCCAAGAGATTCAGTATCGCACCGGTTGTGCTGCAGGGAAACACACGCATGCCATTATGTAGTCACATCGTGGGGCTTATTCAATATGTACCTCTAAAGTACCGACATGAATCAACATTTGCACATTAGAAGTCTGTCTATGAAATGTAAACAACCAGTCCTGTTGCAGTGTACATCCATGGCCGTGGCCCTTCATCATTTTATCCTGCTCGACGTTCGTGTGAAATTGCCACATTTAGCATGAGAATTATGGAATTATGGCCAAATATGTGTTTGTGTTTTGGGAGGTCACAGTGACCTAAATATGCAGAAATGTTCTCCAGAGATATCACGATAATGGGACAGACTTGAGGTCACTGTGATCTTGACCTTTGATCTTGAGCCCAGGTGGACAATAAGGGGGGGGGGGGGATTCAGAGGACTACGATGCGATTATAAAACGATTAGCGTTTCATCTTGCTGCATCAACATTTTCTATACATAATCTATTTTTGCTCACTGTGAGTATCTGCTATTTGTAAAACACTGCATATTTGTATTGATTCATAATGAATAATATAGACTTCTCTTAGACCAAATCCTCCTGTTATGTGCAGCAAACATTTTGTACCAGCTCCGATACAAAAATAAGGTTTTCTCTGGAACGTGGTGAAACTGTACATGCAGTGATAAAGAGTGCGGGTACGATCACATAAGATTCTGTGTGATGGATGTCCACCCGTGGCGTGTTTCTACCATCCTACCTGCTTTCCTCAGTGATTCCTTGACTTTAGCTTTGGTTTGGTTGTAGAGTCAAGAAGAAGCAAAATGCTTCCATACGTTAGCTTTTAAGCCAGGGAGTGCCGATCGGATTGTATGCATATTCGGGTGCTCAAGCTTAGCCGCCAAAACCTTGGCATGGACCTCTGCTGATGACGCCCCAGTTAATGATCCAATGAGAAACCATAAAGTAAAATGGGTTGGGCAGCAGAGATGGGAATCTGTGCCTTTAAATCCTGTCACTGAGCAAAGGAGGAAGCACTTGAGTACGTCTAACCTAAATAAGAAGTGAACTGAGAGTGAATCCCTGAGCTGACAGTGCTTGAGGGGCAAAAACAAAGGGAGGGGGGACGTAAGCCAAACACAGAAAGACACGGAGAAGAGGAAGTGATGACCCAAGATCGGCTAAAAGGGCCATTGCATCCTCAAAATAACAAAAAGAGCACTTATTTCTATTTACGTATTTATTCTGTCCGACACAAAAGATTTGTACGACGTGCACAAGAACGATAACGTGTACGAAGAGTAAAAAGTGAATGAAGACACTGTGACCCAGAATGTGGCATGGTTTGGATGGAAGGACTCAAACAACACCACTTTCTAACACACACACACACACACACACACACGCTGTCCTACATTTTCTCATTCAGAGCAGAAGTCTCTTCTTGGGACCAATTCACAGCGCAACAAAACAAACTGCATGCCATGTAGACGTGCAAGAATATTTGAGGTGAGGTTGCATTCCCCACATGACCTGTATTCCTTTCTACCGTCACAATGCTGTCAAACAACATACCAATTGCTCACCAAAAAAACAACAACAACAACAAAAACATGGATTTCCCTCGATGCATTACTCTATAAATAGATTTTTGTGACGCCCAGAGCCGGGCATGCAGAAAGCGCTCTGCCCTGTGATAGCTGATATACAACACGATCACCTCCTGCAGAGGCTCCTAGTCTTTACACTCAAATTGTACTCGTAGCTTCATGTAACGGGGCCAAATGAAACACAGCTGGGGAACAATTAGCCACACTAGCCCTCTAAGTGAAGACTATATGGTTATAGATGGGTTTAACTCTGCCACATGCATATTGTATAACCAGCGCTGTTCATGCCGCTTTGCAAGCATGCAACCAAGTAACATTTATATCTGAACACAGAGAGCTGGCCAACTTTCCCAGCAGAGAGCCAAGACTGACTCGTAGGAGGGGACCAGGCCAGATCCTGCCCACTGATTTATAGCTGCGTCTCTGGCTCGATTAAGGGAAACAATAGGGAAGGGTGAGGATATTACCATGATGCAAGAAGTATATGCTCCAACTGGGAGTATAGTAGTGGCTTTACACTGAGGCTAAACTGATAACAACTGGCTGGCATTGTGACACGTGGTTTTATTGATCCATTCAAAATAACCCCAAACATGAATGTGATACACAGTCCTTGCACTTTCACATCTGTCCTTCTACAGTGTTTGATTAGTGTTGTGCAAAATGTTCACCTCCTTTGGCAATCTCATTTAAAACAATATCCGATTAAAACGGTGCAACATCTGATAAAAACAAACTTCACTTCCTTCTCTATCCACGGGTTATTCATCTTAATGTAATCTGAAGCAGGTCACACATGGTTCTGCAGTGAAGGTAGATTAAAAGCCAAATATGAAGTAAAAATGTCTAGATCGGGTATTGTTGGCAATAGTGTCTATTCAATTCAATTCCGTTTGTATACTACAGTATATACATCATCTGCTGGAATTGTAATCCCTGTTTGAATTTTGACCAATTTGTTGCTGGATTAAAACGTTTTACACTTGAATTGTGTTTATTTTTTACCAAGTTACTGGTGTGAAATGTATTATTTTAACAATTAATAAAAAAAAAAAAATCTGTAAATCTGTATTAAGAAAAAGGTTGTAATGCAAAGTAAACAAACACAGTAGAGGAGTGCCTTTTACATTTAACTGGATGAGTTCTCCCTGCAGCTTAAGATACACTCAATAAATGTAAAACGTGTCTGTATCGTATCACACATATTTACATGTTTATTAGTGATAACGCACTGCTCTACGCTACTTTCATAGAAGACTTTTAAAGTATTGTCTGAGCCTTAAAGCACAACTATTAAAATCGATCTTGTTGTAAACATAAGCAATACGTGACATTAGTGTTGTACTTGACATTCTGTATAATAATTACCAAAATATTAACCTTGAATGGCAGTTCATCTTCACAAGTAAACTGGGGCCGTGGGCGGCCAGGTGTTTGAATCAGGCTGTGATCGCCGGGTTGTTCATTGAATGATTCTGACCTGAAGCAGAACTGAGAAGCAGCCTGGTGAGAGTTATAGTCTGCAAGGAGACAACAGAGTTAGGAGTCATAGGTATGATGTGGTTCTACTGAACCTCACAGAAGTACCAAATACAGTCTATTTTCAGTTCCCTCCATTGGTAGTGTCTGACCCGAGTTCAACCTAGGACACGAGAAAAGCCGTGGACCAAATCAGATCCACCAATAATCCGCTTCACGTTGTGGTGCTTCCCACTGCTTGACATTTTACATATGGTGAGCACTGGATTACATGTCAGATATCAGGGCTTGAAATACCATGTACACATGCACGGTCAATTTTGAGCTGCGCACGGAATTCTCGGCTCTACATGCGCCGGTGCACAAAAGTTCAAGGCTGCCAACCTTCACGCATTGACCGTGAGATTCACGCAATCGACACTTTACACACTCTCTCCCGCCACACGTCCATGTTCTCACGCAGTGAAAAACTCATTTGTAACTGATAATGTTGTGGCGCTAAAGAGGACGCTAACAGTGCACAGGCGGACAAGACAGAAGGTATTTCACTCGATGCTTTGAGGATTATTAAAGGGAAAGTTCAAGCTCAATTTATATTAACGGTCTAACATTCAGAATTTCTTCATATTTCATGCACCAGTGCATGTACACAGAAAAATAAATACGTAGCATATGGGTATTCCTCTGCACATTTGAGGACATTCCTTATATTTCAATGTCTGGTTCAAAGTAGGAAGTAAAAAAATAAATAAATAAAAGAGAGACACCATCATTTATAACGTCCCCAGTTTACAAAAAGGCTGGTGGAGCCACTATTGAACCAAAGCCATAAGCTTGATTTCAAGGTGACACTGATCAACCTCGAAAAGAAAGTTAAATGCCAAAAACAGCAACAGACTGTAAGCATTGCTGCATAAACAAAAACATAATCTTCTGTTTATCTAGGACGTGTTTATCGGAGCACAAAAGAGAGTTTGAAATGCACAAAGCAAGGAGTCACAAACACTGGAGGACGGGCGCACGTTGAAATAAATGCTGCAGCAACTGTTTAAGAAGTGTCCCTGAGCATTTTTGATTTGTTTCCTGTGTGACACTTGGTCACTGTTGGAATAGAATTGTGGGTAAAAGTCAAAGTTAAAACCCCTTCACATACAGGGGGTGAGTGTCAGAGGATGGTCCCATGTCATGGAAACCCTCCATGCTCTGAAACCCGAGGTCTTTCTTTAAAGCTTGAGGTGTTTCTTGCTTTCTTGGCAAAGGCAGCAACGACTATGAGTCACAAGTATCGCTTAACACGTTTGTTACTTTCTCCTCTCACCTGACTACTCCATTAGGAAAACACGCTACACAGCCTCAGGAATACGATGCCGACACTTGGGTCTTCATTTTCTGAGGCAAAAGTTGTGACCCTACATTGATGGCTACAGATTTGTCCGCACAGAGCACCATAATGACCAGCCAAAGAGGGCTTTTACAGGCTGACATTAAGCCCATGACGTAATCTAGCCTCTCAGCATCAACTCTCTCATAATAAAACACTCAATGTAATAAAAGTAAAACATCCCAGCTGTCAACTCAACACCGACACTGCAGCTTATCCCCTGGAACTGCAGATTATCAGCACTTGACACAGGGCGTCCACAGCGTCCCTCACTCTCAAGGACTGGACGAGGTCCCTGTGCAAGGCCAGCCGCTCAGAACTAAACAAATGTAGATTGTGACAAGGACATACAGTACGTGTGCCTTTGCCTACTTGTAAAGTAAGTAATTAGCAAAAAACTGAACAAAGTAGAGCCCGCAGTCTGAATACTCTCATAACATCTATTAACACAACGATGTAGCTATTCCATGTACACCAAACATGCAAGATTGAGAGCGTTTCAATTGCCACAAGTCAAATTAATGCAGCGTGTGAATCTTTTGGGTTCAGAGTAAAGCTGGCAGCATTTGCACGAGCAGTAGCTCCATACGTTAAGCTGGAGATGAGTGAGCGGTGGATATCGATTGCAGAGGCGCTAGCTACCGTGAGACAACACTCTAACCGCCACCGCCTGTGTTAAAAGAAGAGCCGTGGATCTACGGTGTTAAACCTTCTCTATAAATACACTCAGCAGCCTAGACACATGTCAAGGGGTCAGGAGGTTAGCCACAAACCCTAAGAGAGTGAGAGTGTGTGTGTGCGCACGCGCGGTAAGCAAGAGACAAAGAATGAGGAACTGTGAGGTACAGAAATGTTTCTCTTTTTGCGTCCGAGTCATAAATATGGTTTCAGATGTCTTTAACAGTAACTGTTTATCTTTGTCACACTTTTGTAATAAGAACAGGGAAAGCTGCTTCCCCAGATTAATCTGCTACTAAAACAAACGACTACGGTACTTTCCAGACACTGCAGGGTGTCACAATGCTGGCGTCATAAGAAAAGCTAATATGTCCTATTATGTAATGTGTGATATCTACAAATAATGCCTCGAATGTTGGCTCCACTGTGTAGTATGCACTAGTTGATGCTGTAGTATACTCTTGTTGAATTTAATGATGCAGTTATATCATAACCATGAGCATGGCAGCACTGTTGTATCGTGTTTACACAGATGAGGTTCCATTCTGTGGGAAAGGGACCCGTTTTTAGACCTAAAGGCCAACTTACAGCTGTTTAGTAACTTTGGACAAAAACACTCTGCGAGACCAAAGAAGGAGAAGGGAATCTTGGCACAATAGAGGATTCTAAAAGTGCCTTTGCTCTCTGGAGGCAGGGAGACAGATTCAATATGGAGCAGTATTAACCTAGTTTCCCCCAGTAGGCGTCGGGGAAAGCATTTATATCTCAAGGGAACTGGAAGTGCATTAAGCCATTTATCAAAGTCTGGAGTAGAACGCTTCCATTGTTAACAGCAGTCGCATTCAAACTACTAGTTTATAGGCCTCAGTATCTCTGGGAAAATGACTTTTTATACTTGTCACATGCGGACAATCAAGTTTCTGTTTTTTAATAGAGTGAGGTGACACTATCTTTGACTATATTACCTGCTTAGAAACTGCTTTGGTACATTATTTCCTCCTTGTACTGATATTTTGTACTTTGAAATTCTGAAAAAAAGCTTCACTTATCATTGCCATTTGAGATTAAATATTATCAGTGGCCATGGCAGTGTGCATGAAGAGGGTAGACACACAGAGCACAAGGTGGAATATTGCAGAAGCCGGAGAATTACATGATTAGACGACAACAACAACTCAGAACAGTCAGCTTTGAATACATTTAGTCAGTCAAACAAACGTCTGAATCATGAAGAGGAACAAATAAACGTCATTACAGCTCCGACACAACATCTGGTCTAAAAATAAAGCAGTGATTCTCCAACCTGTTGAATGAACAGGAAGTCCAGTAAAGTAAGAGTCAACCTGGTTTGAAGAAAGATTTGGCAATAAATTCCCCAATGGTTGGGCTTCTATGTATGTCTTCTTACAGTGGATATTAGAGACTAGAGTAGAGATGATGGGGGGGGGAGGACATGTGACAAAGGTCCCCAGCTGGACACAAACCAGAGACTCTACAGATAGCGTCTTAAACAACAAGCCAGCGGGTTGCTTCTCCTATTGAGTATTTCTCAGAGCACAGCATGGAAGTTGGGACATCTGTTGCCGTGTCTTTCTGCTAGAAAAAGCAACGATTTAAAAAGAAAACAACAGCACTAACCACCCACAGCAACAGCTCAAACAGCTCTTCACCTTCTCACCGCCCTTCATCCTCTTCCCTTCATTCACTGCTCCTCTCTCCCAATTTGTCATTCATGGCAGAGCAAAGCCACAGCTCGAGTTGATAGGCTTAGGGACCAACACCATTAAATTTCGCCACCTGATTAGCGGAAGGTAGACCGTCACACGTGGTCAGACAAGACTTCGGACTTCCCCCCAATCATCATAAAATATAGCCCGCGTTGGAAAAGCTCAGGAAAAATGTAATAGACATTGATTTGTTTGGTTATGGAGGATTAAGGCTGAAATGAAGGGCATTAGACATAGAGTATTTAAACACAGACTTGATTAAAACCAGGTGTGCAAATAGGAGCAGACTGTCGGTATTGATCTCATGACCTACTTCTATTCCAGTCACCTTCAAAAGCCTGATGCGTTTCCATCCCCGCTATTGACACCACTTGCAGTCCGGCATATTACGCTCGTTCAATATGAGATCAATCTTTGTCCGGTGCCAGTCTGACAGAGAGTGCTATAACACTGTATATCGGGCCTTCGTTGCTTCGTATGACCCACTCTGAAAAATGGAGTCAGTTGAAAGTACAGACAGATCGCAGAAACACGGAGACAACAAAGCAAGGACTTGACAGAGCTTTGACAAAAAGAGAAAGTGGGGAACAAGAGGATGACTGTTAAACTGTCTTTTCTCAGTCAGCTGCAATTTTCCCAAACATCACCTGACATTTCACTTCCAGCACTCCGGTAATCATTTCCTCTTGGATAGCCTTCTTGTCAGCTGTTATTATTTTTTATTTTTTTGTATTTTGAGTGACACATTCCAATAACCTTTAAAACTATTAACTAAAGTGCACTTCTGTGCTATTCTCTTCTTCAGCAAAGCCCGACTCCACATAATACCACGCGATTAAAGATGATGAGCTCTTCTATCTTTATCGGCACTGGGAATAGACAGAGATGGATGAGGCCAAGTGGCATCGTTAAATCTCCACATTTAGTCATTATCTCGTCAAGATATCGAATACTACAAGTTCAGTCTGACCCATACTGGACGTATGGCCGACACCAATGTTAGTATTTGTGAGTTTAAAAAAAATCTGATAATGATAAAGAAGTTGATCGTTTTTTTTTCCATAAACACATAAAATGAACAAACATTTTTGATAAGGATCCCTTAAATGAGCTTTTTTTGTTGTGACTTAGATATGTACTGATCAAGTTGAAAAATGAATTCCTCAGTACTGTCTGGTAGGCAAGCTATGTCATGGACACGTTTTTTAAATGTCCTTAAACATTTACAGGTATTTCTGTACTGTAATGTCTTGTTAATTATCTAGTGACATATACGCTGGTACCAATATGTCTGCAATAAGACAATGTTGCCCAATTTATCAGTCTAGTTCTAATCACAACACCTCATTTCTAGTAAGTGATATCATTAAGGCTGTTTTTTGCTTAGTTTTGTATAATCTATAAAACACAAATAAATCAATATTACCTAGTGCTCTAAATAGTAATTGAGAAAGGTCTCTGCAGATGTTGACATATCATGATGTGCTGGTAAAGAACGTGTCAAAGGTTATAGCTTTGGCATTACACCGGAAACTGGAGTTTAACCGGGATGTCTCGGCCTGAATATATACATTTAAATGTCTACCAGCCTCACAACGCTTTAGAGTCATGTGCACGCTGCATTATGTCGCTACACACTGCATCCTACACGTCGCGCCCTGCATGGAATTTCGACGATGTACCGGTACTACGATTCCTTTAAGAAGCATTGAATACTATGATTATTCCTCTTGTTATATGGGATAACAGTTAACGTTATCCATTTTTGATGGGTCCAGTTTACCAATTCCGTTACACTTGAAGCGGGTGATGGCAGGATGGTGAAACCAATGAATATTAGGGAGACCCACGGGTGGGGGGGGTGTGGTAGCGCTCCTTGACACGAGCACCCGAGACATCGGCTACGTTTCACGGTTGCCATTCAAACAAGTGACAGCCGAGATGCAGCCGCATGGGGTCCGGTGTGCTAACGTGGTGATGAGGGTCTACTTTACGTGGTGATGAGGGTTTACTTTACGCAGCTAGCTTGTAAGATGTGCCACTACCCGACCACACGGCACGCCGCACAGACGCAGATAATGTTACTATCGCCACTGACCAAATTCCTCCAAATAATGCCACGTTACGACACTCAAATTACCGTAAAATCCTCCTACATGTACCAGTCAATGCTATCCGAGCTCCGCTAGCTAGCGTACGTTAGCACATCCAACGTACGTTAGTTGAAGAAACACAAGCCCCGTCCGCTAAAAATAGCGAGTTCAGTGTCCCTCGACGCGTCGGCGTCATGTAGTAAAGAGAGCCGTTAAATGTAACGTTAAACTCACGGTGTGGACCAGAGCGTCGCTCATGCAGTTGTGCCCGAGCCTCCTTCTCTGCCCAGCGTCATAGCACGGGACCGTGTGAGATGGCTGGATCGAGGGGGACGGTTGTGGTCGGCTGGAGGAGAAGTTTCAACATGGAGAGTGTGGAGCGGACTGGATCCTGCTGCTGCGGTTCATCTGGCTGCTGCTGCTGCTGCTGCTGCTGCTACACAAGGGAGCCACGGCGACACCTGTGGCGGCAGCAGCGTACGACACCTGCTGCGTGTTTCTGTGTAGACGTTAACCATGGAGATGAAGCACTTCTATGATAACTTATCATACATTTATTATCACACAGGAAGTATTTAAGCTCAATTGTTTGTGATGTTGTAGAGTATTTACAACTTGTCAAGATCATCATTCAACATGTTAAAGCCTCAAACTGGATAGAAACATCTTGAATAAAGAACTGTATCTCACAGTGGTGCATAAAGTATAAAGATTTGTATCTTAAATGTAACACTACACAATGTGAAAGTACTCCATTAGAAGTAAAAGTCATGCATACTGTTACAGCCCGACGCAAAGGCTGCAGCACAAATGGTAGACCAGACCAGATTAAAAGTAATAATGGGCATTTATTTTAAAAGTAACCAAAAAGAACGCAACAAACATGGAAAGACAAAGACAGTAATGTAGCCTGCGTGTAAAAACAAAAGGCTGACGTAATCAAAACCAAAAAGCAGCCATGCCAGCCAAGGAAGAAGGAGAACTCCTTTTATAGTGGTCAGCTTTTGACCCAAGTGTGGTTGGGCAGCACAATGGCCCCTGTCTTTCTTATGTGATTGGATTATTATTACTGTTGCATTAACATATGGGTTACACCTTACGGTTGCAGATAAGAAGGTCGATGCAAGAACCCTGCATAGATGTGTGGTTGTGTGTTATTCTACTTAATCGGGCACAATTCCCTATTCCTAATTTTTGGCTGTTTTTTATGGTTCAAAAGACAGCAAACAAACAAAAAAAGAAATATCGTCTCAATCATGGTGGATCTACTGTCACATACGCATTTGAACACATCATTAAATTGGGATCACCCAGTTATTTTTTGTCCTATTTTGATTTTCTATTCGCAGGTTGGATTTCTGACGTCTCTCTGCAACGCACAGCATAGCAAGAAAAAGACATTCAAATGCCACATCTATTTTGAGATCCAATTTATTGATCTGAGAGACATGAAATAAGGATGATGAGTGAGAAAAATGTTTACAGCTCAGCTTACTGAGCCAACACGCTGAGAAAATGTTATAGTACCACCATGCCAGGAGTGCCCTCTGTGTGAAAAGGATTGCCCTGAAAAACACCTCCATATTGCACCATAACCCCCCCAGTGTAGGCCTGATGTGAGCTGTAAAAAGTCTCTGTGTATAAGGCTTTTACTTTAAGAAACAGAAATGTATGACTTATTCATCCTTTGAGGGTGCACTTAGCTACCTACAACCTCAAAGTCTGAATAATGCAGAGGTGTACCAGCTCAGTCCTCCTCTGCAGAATGCAGCATATTCTATTATTTGCTTCTTTTTGATCTTTCCATTTGCCTGAAATAATTCAGAAACTATATTTCACAACGAAGGTATCAGCCGTGCAGCGTCTTGTGTAGCTGTCACACCGATTGTGCAAGGATTTGTTTTTAATGATTGTATCTTGTAAAATGATACACAACACAGATAATACAATATGCTGTCTGACATCAGCATCAGATTGGACTACATGTAAAAGCAGCGTTATTGATTTTATCGAGAGTTAAACAAATAAATATATTTGTTATATTTCTTTGAAATAAACATATTTGCTAAATGTTTAGGTTAAGGTGTATTGGTCCTGTTAAGTTTAACATATTGAACTCTTCCACAACTAACGTTAGCTACAATACAAAATGGTTGTAAAATGTAACGGCACCAGCTGATTACAATTATGGGTAATTAGCTGCAGAACACCTGACACATATTTGACACCGAGGGATTCATTTGAGCCGAAAACTGTCATAAAATGGTTTTAACTTTCAGCCAGCTAGAAAATGTAACACCTAAAAATACAGGAAATTGTTAATTAATAGGAAAAACTGCATGCAACTATAAACAGAGACAGAGAATACTTAGTGTGTTTTATATTCCTCACACTTAACTACGGGCCACGTGATTCCAACTGGAAAAGGGAAATCTGGAGTTCGTCGACTATTAAAATTGCACTTGAATTTGATTTTTTTGCAATCAGCTTAGTTTATAAAATGTTATTGAACTGAATTACTCTTTATAAAATAAACCTAATATTCTGAATCAACAATAAATAAGCATGTTAAGGATTAGGCTGAATTAAGTTTGTCTTGTCGTTGAGAGATGGAGACAGATTATTAAATATCAAAGCTTGATGTATCATTGGCCCTGTGAATTCTTACCAGATAAAAAGGTTTTTCCAAATGGCGATCTGAGGAATTATGTACATAGATTGGTTTTATTTTAAAAAGTACCAATTCTTCATCCTACACATAGCAAATGAACACCAACTACCAGATTTTACAATGTGCAGTGATGAGTCCTATGAGTTTAAAATATATCTCCGTATATCTTACAAGCCAAATCTGTAAATGACCATGATTATGTTGACTATGATCACCATAGTCTAGCTAAGACAGACGTTTACACAAGGATGGAGAGAAACATAACTTTAATCTTTGTAAGAAACCCACTGTTTGTTAATAATATATAATATTTATATCTATCAACCATCTCAATATACCAACACCCTCAAGGTGTTGCTAAATCCATGGAAGAACACATAACTTAAAACCTGTAAGATTAACTAAAGATGCTAAGAATTTCCTGAGAGCGCATTTTATACAATTTGAAAAAAAAAAATCCACATTTGCTTCTTACAACATGAACACAAATTTCAAAAAAGTATGACTATCAAAAAACAAGATTGCATTAGGTGAGAGTAAAAAGCTTGTTGGGTTCTAGTAAATGAGAGGGTTCACACACTGATTCAAACCACACACCACATAGCCGTACACAAATGTGGGGTAAAAACATAGCAACATCTTTAATCCCATAGTTTTACAGATTCAAGGGTAGACAAATATTAAATCCTGTCTCCTTTTACATTTATTTGCATTGTACCAGCAAGCATCTCATAAAGCATTTAAAAAACATCCTACAACTGTGTGACTATTTGCCTGTTTTCATTAAGTGCTTTCAATGGACATTATTCAAAAATATCTACAGACTAACCACACATTAAATATCCTTTTAAAAAAAGCGTGCCTGCCTCATGGAAAATGCTGAGCTCTTCTCTGGTGATTTCAATATCACAGACAGACCAGATATGCGGCAGGAAGTGACATAACATGGTTGTTTCTTAGAGGAATGTACAATGTAGAGAAGGACATGAACAAAACAAAAACAACGGGCCGTGTGACCTTCTTCAAAGGACACACTTGTACAGTACGGATACCTCCCCAGCAAAATGTTCAGCTGTCATTGTTTTAAGTTCCTGAGCTTTTGTTTTTTGCGATCCATCTCTTTAATCAAAAGAATAAAATTACCTCAGTAAAATTGTAAAATACGAATGTTGGGCGAAGAGCAAAGTGTTAGCAAAACAGTTTCACAAAGCACTGGCCAGAATGTAATCAAGGATACGAAAATATCTGTACGGTTAAAAAAGTGGACAGTGTAGAGAAAGACAAATGCATCCAGTGCATTATTCACTACAGTGCATTCACATACAAAAGTCTCTACAACAAACAAACAAAACTCCTTCATTAGAAGACATTGCACGTTTCAAATTTGCTTAAGAGGTTCAAAAATAATTGATTGGACGTTCTGACAAACTTAAGGTTTCTGTAATAAGGCAATATCAAAATAGTCCCTGTTTGCCTTTTTCAGTTTAAGACTAAAACAATGGAGTGCCACCTACTGGCACTAAAGCATACAGGGTTTAAAAAGGCACATAGTATTCATACCCGCAATTGTTTGTACAAGGCAAATCCGAAGGTTCAAAATTAAAAGATGTTCTTTATCAAAAGTGTCTGTAATAATATCTATACAGCATCCAACATATTACCTGAGCAGAAAACGTCATCATCTGTAAATCATATACAGTAGTAAACAAGCTGAACTAGAAACTGAGCAATACAAAAAGCTGCGGTTATAAGAGAGAGAGAGAGAAAAAGATCTTATGTTTGACCAAAGTTCACAAATAATCCAAATATTATTGGTCAGTGATTATGTCCCCGGTTGTATCTCCATATACAGCTCCCTTCTTTATCAAACATTCAACATTTTCAACTAATAAATACCCCCAAAATAAGGGTTTGAATCCAGAAAGCTACAAGATTCTTAAAAAAAAAGCGTGACAGTTATAAAAAATAAATATAGCGCAATCACTTAAAAGCGTTCCTTTTGCAAATGTCTGCTCATTTTCTTGCTAAGCATAAAGAGAGAAGTAGAAGACCTGAGTGTTTTCTCGGGCCTATGCATTATAGTATGGTCCGCCTTTGGGGAACCCTGTTTTTGGATCCATGTTCTCATAAATAGAGAGTGCAGCACTGTTTTGGTAGATTAGATCCACATTGGTTCCAGTTCTTGATCTGATGATGTCCACAGCACACTGGTTTAAGAACACATACTGGTCCTGCAGGGATATCAAATATAAAACGTTCACTGAGGTGCAGCATGCTTTATGAACTCTTCACATATTTCAAACAACATGTGCAGTGTGACAATTGTAACAAAAAACGTATGTGACTGTGTCCCACCTCTGTCTGCACCATAAGGGGCCGGTGCATGCGCAGATCGTGGACGATGCCGTACACGTCCACAATATTTTCCCTTTCAATCTGGAAGATCAAACGGTCGATGGCTATGAGGGTACCTGTGCGTCCAACGCCAGCACTGAGTGTAGACAACGTAGACGCACAGACAAGGAGGGGGTGAGGGAAAGAATATCAGATTAATCTTATCATAGTTTCTGTTGTATAGAATTGAAGGTAAAAATGTGTATGTGTGTGTGTGCGTGCGTGTGTGTGTGTGTGTCGGACCTGCAGTGGACAACAGTAGGAGAGTGTCTGGAGTATTGTTCCATGTGCTCTCTGACCAAGTGTCTGAAGCTGATGAGGAGCTCTGTGGTTTGTGGCACTCCGTGATCTGGCCAGGCTGTGAAGTGGAAGTGACGTACCGAACGGGTCTCTGCTGTTTTTACCTAAAGGACAAACAGGCACAGAAACTCAAAATAGTTGCGACTAAGAAATCAACGTGTACGGATTCTTGAAAATGTATATGAATTCAATATTTCAATTAATTTACAGACACAGGCTTTCATTCAGAGAAAGACATTTTCACTATTATTGACAAGTAATACTGTTTTTACATTGCAATTTATCGGTTGCAAAGAATCAGACTCATATTTTTAACAAGGGTTCAGTAGGGTGTTGTTAGTTAACTTATAGAGTTGGTTTGGCTGTACGTATTCCAAACTAAAGGTGTTAAATAAGCACTGATAGGTGATGTCGTTTACTGTGTTCATATTTCCCCCCCCCCCCCCCCCCCCCAAAAAAAAATATTTTTTCGTTGGCATATGTAGCATCTCACCACTCACATTTTTAATGTCAAAGTCCCTGATGGTCCAGTCTTCAAGTTCTATTTCAGAGGTTGTTGTCACAGTAATGTTTTCAAAGTGCTTGGTGCCATGATCCCAGTATTGCTCGCATTTCACCTGGAAACGAAAGACAATTGTTTCGTTGTAACAGACTCACAGTACTCAGAATTCATAATT
Source organism: Anarrhichthys ocellatus (assembly GCF_004355925.1). NCBI lineage: Eukaryota > Metazoa > Chordata > Actinopteri > Perciformes > Anarhichadidae > Anarrhichthys > Anarrhichthys ocellatus. Next base: position 15,970,532 of record NW_022280032.1, read on the forward strand.
AGAATACAGAAAGCTACATTACATTTAAAAACACCAGTATTAACAGTACCTATACATTTTAAAGAGAAAACTTTGTTTTTCATATTAAGAGCATTTCAAACCAGCAAGGCAACACTTTGGTATTTCTGTCAATCAGCCGTACTGCTAGTTTTAGGTTATATTTAAAAAGACACCTTTAATGCATTGACTTGGCTATTTTTTGCTTCAACCCATTCAAAATGTTTAAGAATACACAGTGTGAGATGTGGAATTGTATCATACGTTTGATATAATTGTCTTTTCACATGTTTGTATGCATGTTACTGCTTTACATTAATATCTTCACTTAAAGAGGGAGACAAACAGATGTTGATGATGGTGCGCAATTTCTCTAACATGAAGGATGCGTTCATGGTTAGTGATCCCATTAAGGATGAGACATTCACAACAGTATGACGGCTAACACTGAGGAAGACATGAGGTGTGTGTGTGTCACTGCTACTCACTCGTCCCTGTTCATTACAGCGTGTCAGCATGACCAGAGTCTGTACGTTCTTCTCCCAGATCATCCTCCAGAACTCGCTGACTGTGGTGGGCAAAGGACCCTGAGCAGCGATATACTCCTTCCTGGAGTTGAAACCCTGTCAAATAAAACAAAAACCCGGACACATAACACAAATGTCCATCCAGGTTTCTAGGAGGTTCTCAAGTGTTTCAAAAATCCCTTTGGTTGGAGGTGGTGTAGTTTGAGTATCATTAAGGCGTGAAGCAAAAGAATGAGCAGTTATGTTGTTCAGAAGGGAGTTTATTGATAGTGAAGCGATGACTGAGGCAGAGAGCTGTTTTAAAGAGTGTCAGTACGCACCGGCATGTAGTTAGCATTGATGTAGTCATCATATGGACTCCCATGGATAATAGAGAGTTTCACCCTAGAGGAGTCATCTAGGAGGTGAGAAAAGAGGGTAAATGAAATGAAGGTATGGATGCAGTGATGTGTGACCATGTGTGATCATTTTGATAAAAATGGAATCCAGTTAAAAATGGGATAATGACAGTTGATGCAGTGATGATGTAGTTTAAAGAGTGTGGAGTGTTATAGTTGAAAGCAGCAGGTGGATTGGTTCAAGGTTACTCACATGGATGCACGTTGTTGTAGCGGTTCTTGGATTTGTTCTCCGGTCTCTCAGCGTTTGTTTTCGACTGAGCTGTACCAACAGGCTTAAGGTCCTTTTAAAAGAAAGGAAAAAAAGTGCGATTGATGATTGGACAACTCACTTCATGCCCAAAATCTGGTGCATATGAAGTACCAAAAAAAAAGAGCAACTTAATATTAGTAAGGATGCACAATCACAAAAATTTGAAAAATCACATTGACACAGACAAATTATTAATTAGATGATTAAATCTATATCTTATTATATTGGACATTATTTTGACTTAGCTCCTAATGACGATCAAATATAACTGCCTACTATAAAAAGGCCAAATTATATACCAGGACCCCTTGAATATTAAGGTGATGTTTTACCTCAAACTCTTCAGCAAAGCCACAGTTTGAGTCTGCTTTCTGCTTCTTGTAGTAAGCCTCGTACTCCTCCACCCTCACAGCCACACTTCTGCTCAAATGCACACCAGAGGTCAGAACAGAGTCACGAGTTGTGCTTTTTGTCAAAATGTGTAACACTTGACAGATCGGATCATACTTCATGATTATACTTACACTTTGGCTCTGGAGAAAGAAAGAGAAAAAAAACAATGTTGACCAACTTTTATGGAAACAATTGTTGTCCATTTACTTTAAACTTATGATAACATGTTAAAAAACCTCACCTCATGGAATGAATCTGGATGTCTGACGATTCTTTGTTGGATACCCTAAAGTACACGAACAAAGAGTTTAGAGTTGAGTCGTGTACACTATGAAACTAAGTCTTTTTCTATCACTGATGACGATGACGAACCTTTTCCAGTAGATAATGAAGCCAATGAGGATGATGAAGAGAATGCAAAAAATTCCCAATGTTGCTCCGACAGCAATGCCAATGACAGCTAAAATGTTGACAAAGATTAAGACAGGAAGACAAAGAAAGAGGCCAGTTATCCTTTCCTCTCATTATGGGAGCATTTAATAGCAACACCTTAGGGTCTGAATGATGTGGTACCTGGGTCCTGTGGGAGTGCAAAAGCAGTACAGAAGTTTGTTATACTCAACAGTGACACTTCACCATTCACTAAGCCGTTTTGAAGAGTCAGACTGGTGTACAGCACGATAGCATATCTGCAGGATTAAACATATCAGTTAAGAGATTTACACACATATCACACTTTGACTTGCTTTTTTTATTTTATTTGTTCCTACTCTCTGACTATCTTAATTAAAATTATATCATCGAGAAGTTACTAAATCATGCTATTTGCTTCTGCACACAGATTCATTCACAATATTGTTTGTGTTCTTACTGGTATATTCCATTGGCCATCAAAGCACCATTAGTGTAGCCGTTCCATTTGGATTCGTCTCCTATTTCTATGTCCCGTTGGCTCACTCCACTGTGTGAATGGAAGATGTTCTCTACAACTGTTGCCATGTATACTGGAGTATCCTTTTCCTGCCACTGTTTATACGTTTTCCCCACGTACTTTGTGAAATCAGAAGTGTTACCTGGAAGGACAGGCATTACTGCAATTGGCTTTTGACAGAAAGGTTCTTGTTATGAGTTCTAACGTCTTTATCATATGAAACAAATGAACAGCTCATCGTCACTTCAGCACTAATGGTTTATGATATAATTACAACACTCCCTGACATTAAAAAGAAACCAACCAGGGAGAGCATTTGTCACCAGCACCCCAATATGTGTGATTGGCCCATTGATGCTGTTCAGCAGGCCGCTTTTGATCTGAAGGGTGAACTTGTTGTATGTACTGGAGCTCACCAACACAAATAACTTATAGTTCACTGGAATGGGTGGATCTTTAGGGGGAAAAAGGAAAAATAAAAGATTTGGTTTTGACAAAGTTTTACTCAAATACATATTATTTACATGGAAAAGTTTTGTCAATCATGAAACATAATATCCTACTTGTGATGCCTGTCCAGCAGTCAAGAGACACAGGGGTGCTGGGTGGTCCACAGCTCTGAGTCTCCACTGCCAGATTGTATTTAGTTTTGTGACGAAGGTTGGACACAGTATGACGACAGCAGGTGCTTGTCGAGTTGATGATCTCGCCATCGTTTACAGTGACCTTAAAGTCAGAGTGTTGGCCAATGGGTTTATTCCAGGACAGGATGACTTGCGCGTTTGTTGTGTTCAGACTTTTACATTCCAAGTCTTTCACCGGGCTTGCATCTGCAGCATCAAACAAAAATGCTTTTCAGGAAAATCACAACAGGGAAACGACAGCATTGTTCCCCAATTTTCCTGTGTGCTCAGTTATAGGACAATATCATTTGAAAATATCTGATTGCAACAAGTCTATATGAAATAATGAAGCTGTTTTGACCATACTTGTGCAGTTGGAAATCCATCTTGCAGCACCTTTGGTTCCATCAGAGGTCTCTGTGGTGACAGTTATGCGATATTGTTTGCCAGGAACCAGGTTCACAATATTATACGTATTTTTTTCTACTATTCTATCCCTAATGGTCCCATCTGAGCTTTGCCAGGTCACATTGTAACGATAGCTGTCCTTGTATTCATCAGGTACAGCCCACATGACAGTGATGCTCTCCTCTTCTGTAGAAGCCGTAAGAGACTTAACACTCAACGGTCCTGATTGTTTAAAAGAAATTTGAGAGATGTAAATGTTAGTAGACAGTAAAGGTGAAACATGACAGTACTTGCATGTCGGTTACATAAATAAAACCCTTACTTGTAGTGACCATGTTGATCTGAACCTTCTCACTCTTAAAACCCATCGCACCCACTGTTGCTACGGAGAAGTTGTAGGAAGTCCCAGAAAGCAGGGAGGTGAAAGTATGATTGGTGTAGGTGGTAGTGTTGTGTTCTTCTCCCTGGGGTGATGACTTGGTCAAATGGTAGTGGAACATTGCATCCGTCATCAGAGGTGCTTCCTTCCACCTGATGTCAATGTAGCTGGTCGTCTGCGTCAGGACGTCAATCGGCCCGGGAGGGTTAGGGACTGGAGGGGAGCAATTACACTTCAACACCAGAGTAACCAAAATAAAGGTTTTCTATTACGTATACAAAAGATTTTCCAGTACTGCAGGTCATTTTCCAAAGCACACCATAACAGTTCAGTTTTCCTCATTTCCCCTTAACCATGGAAACCATCACAGTAAATATTCCGTTAACTTTTGGGAGAAGCTTTGTTTTCATCCACGTGCAATTATTGAAACTCTGACAAACAGTTGGCTGATGGTTGCTGATGAGCAACCGTAGTCATTTGTGAAACAGTCACATTATTACAATATATTGACTTACAGTCATAAGATTTCTTCTGCCAATAACAGCGGAGCAAATTTAATTTAATTTTAATTTTCTTCTTGTATTATTGTCCTGTGTAACCTGTGTGAAGCCAGAGAAGCGACGGTTATCATGTCATTGTGCATCAGGTCCTTGAAAGCACCATCAAACTTTGAGTATCAGCTGCAGAGTGCCACGTGATGACACAGTGATTAGAAAAAAATGAAAGCGGACAATATCTCACTGGTGTGGATTCCAAATGTCACACAAGCTTCAAAGTTAAGTTAAGTTAATTTAATAAAAAACAATGGATGACTGAAGAATAGGCAATCCAAAAATAACCCAAAACAACTTTACAGTATGCTATGGAAAACTTCAAAAATGTTGTTAAGTATATGCAATTAGTTGTTGTTTGATACATTAGATGTGAATTACTGTAAATCTAACAAATGTATCATACTTACAGGTTGCATTAGTAATGAAGTCAGATGACGCATTGAAGGGTCCACTGAATCTGGTTACCACAGCAGTGTAAACCCTTCCAGCGGACAAGTTGTGAAACAGAAAGGAGGTATTGGTAGAATCCAGCATGACCCCCTCTGAAGCCGTGGACGTGCTGTTAAGATAAACCTTATAATGCTTCACTTTCCCAAGAGGTTTGGCCCATGACACCAGGATTGAACTATTGGAGCCCCAGCTGGAGATGCTTGGTTGCACTGCCTCAGGCTCTGTTAATGTGCAGAGGAGGAAGGATTAAAGCTGATCAACCACCTTGACAATTTGAAACAAACAGAAATGACAGGTAATAGGCTTACCAGTGTACTGCGAGGTGCACCTTGCTTGCCCCTCGATGTCATCCGCTGCCCTGACAAAAACGCAGAAGGTGCAGTCGGTCCCAGGGGTGAGCGCGGAAATCTCTGCGACTTCTCCTGCAAGGGTTGTGTTTTGGGAGCCGCAGCCTGTTGTCTTTACCCGATATGTGTATTCACTCTTGTACTCCAGTGGTTTCATCCAAACCAGACGTACAGCAGTTGTGTTTAAGGTTTCAGGTTCCAACCCTCCGATACTGTATGGACCTACAAACAGAGCAGAAAGAGTTTGGATCAACATCAAGCAATCTATCAAACATGCAGCACTCCTCAGTACTACAGATACAGCTAAAACCTAAAGTAATATTACAAATTCAATGTGTTGCGTTTAATTGTTATTGACTTTAGGTGCTCATTTAGTTTGGGGATATTTTAGGTAATTTTTCCATTGTAGAGACAGCATCTTGGGTAGGATATACGTACGTGTAAAATAGGACACTGTCACAGGAGCTGCCTGAGTGCCATCTGCTGTCTGTGTGGTGACAGTGAAGCTGTAGTTGCTCCCAGAGAGAAGTCCAGTGATTGTTGCATTGTGTTTATTCAAGACAACTTCAGATTTACTAAAGGAGCCATTTGTGGTCTCCAAAAGATATGAGTAGTGAGATGTGTTCTCGGGCTGTTCCCACTCCAAGGTCACTGCATTTGTGGTGATTTCTGTCTGTCTCAGCATGGTTACAGGATACGGTCCTGAGAAAATTAGAAAGAGGGAAACATTAAATATGCAGAACACGTATGTGTTTCACGTGTCAGATTTGGGCAAAATAGTATAAATGTGGCATGAGGGGTTAACCCTATAAGCATTAAAAAAAATAAGCGTCTGGAAGTCAATAATAAGTTATTATGTGCTCAATACGTCAATTTTCTTGATTTGATAAAACCCATCTGGCTCATAAAGCAGTTAAATAATCACTATTAATGTCAGAATCTGTCAGATTGTTTGTGTACAAAGGTTACTATCATAAATAAAAAATAAGATTACAGGAGTTCAAAAATGTAAAAGTAAAATTAAAGTATTGTGTTAACCTTTTTGATTCAGCATTTTTACTTAAAACAGATTAAGAAACTGTTAATATAGTATTTCTTTTACAAAGCATTAATATTTGTTGGCAAATACTACTTACTGCTTGCAAACATATACAAAATATCTTTGTGGAACCTGTCACGGTCACCATATCACAAAAATAATAATATAACAATAATGATAAACAACAAAACTCAAACATAAAATTTGTAAAAAGATGACTAAATAAAGTACAAACAAACACTAAGACAAACTTGAGAAAAATAAATAAATAATAAAAGTAATAACCCTGGTGTGACATGTTAATCAAACTCACGGGTATAGTTTTCTGCAGTCACTGCAGTGCTCTCATAGTTCAACACGCCTACAGTAACAACAAAGATATTGCTGGAGCTTCCAGACTGGAGGTTATTCAGCAGGAACCAGTAGTTTCGGATCAGAAAGGAACCGTTAAAGCTGGACACACTGAAGTTGTACTGATCATGGTCCATGCCCTCTGGAGAGGACCAGGTGAAGTTAATGGACTTCACAGTCTGAGACTCCACCATGATGGGGCCGGGAGGATTGGGAACTGAACAGGAGAAGGAATGCTGTTTTAAAACGCTACAGGCATTTCTAAAGAGAATACACAGTATATTGTATGTGTAATATGCAGGTTTATAGGTCATGATGTTGATGTAACTCACAAGTTGCGTTGCAAACACTTGACTTTCTGCTCTCTAAAGGTCCACTTTTGGTGACCACTGCCACACAGTAAAACACTCCTGGTGTCAGGTCCGGAAACTGTTTCTTCACAGTAGCGTTGCTCAGGTCTGTGCTGTTTTCCAAGTGGCTGTCTCTGTAGAGCAGTGCAGTGTAGGAGTCCACCTGTCCAACTGCTGGTGTCCAGCTCACTGACATGGTAGTTGTGCTTCCTATGGCCATGATGTCAGAAACTGCTTCAGGCTCTGTAAAAAACGATTTAAATTGTATGTAATGTACATTTAGAAAATCCTTAGTTTAGGTCTGCCTGAACAATTAACTTGACAAAAAACACAGGGTTAAGAGAATAATTGTTAGTTGTATTGCAATACACATTTGAGTGTATACTGAACAAAATTACACTTGAAAGAATTACTTCTGGTTGTTAATGTGATGGCACAGAGAAATCCTGATTTATATTTTCAAACCTGTATTTTCCGCTTTTATTATTTGTGGCATAACTGTAATGGGCACTCTATTGATTCTTCACACAAAGCACTGTTTGAAAGAGGGGACTGTACCATGGCTAAACTTGGAGAAAAGAGTAGTACCACCATACAACACTAAATATATTCTGTTATCTGTTCCTTTAAAACACTTTTACTTGACTAACATTGGACCAATTATTGCACATTCACCTAATATATGGAAACAAGCTGCCAGCATTGGTCAATGGGATATTGACCCAGTCAATACATGATTGTGTTTTGGTATTTCTTTTTGACTGATTGCAATTAAGCACGTTCATCTCTCTAACCTGCGACAACGTTTATGTTTATATTAAAAAAAACACATTTCAGAAGCTTTGAAGACGTACTTGCGTGACTTTGAGTGCTTTCCACTGTGGACTTGACCCCTTCTATGACGGTAAATACATCAAAAGTGTACAATTTTCCAGGGGTCAGATTGTAGAAGGTGTAAGTCTCAGTCTCAGTTGATTCATTCTGAACCACCATGGCGTCCTGGAGAGCTTTCACCAGGTAGGAGTAGGAAGGCTTATGATCACTTTGTCTGCGCCACGACAGCCGGATGAACGTTGTGTTCACGTCCTCCATTGTAAGGTTGGTCACTGCTTTGGGCACTGTAGCAAATACAACAGAGGGTTATGCAAGACCAAAGACCAGAATAGAAAAAGGGTATTGTACATGTTTGTGGTATGCTTAATTGTTTTGAGTATATATGATGTCTCTGATAGTACAGAATCCATTTATGCTTCATCCATAAATTCATGTTTAAATGTAAGGCCTTACTTGTGTAACTGAATGTCTGTTCCACCGTGGATACACTTCCCTCTGCTGCCATCGTCATGACATTGATATTGTATCGAGTTCCTGGCTCCAGCTCGGTTACATCAGTGCTGTTATTGCTGACTGTTGTGTTAAACAGTTCTCCTGTAGTATTATAGGTTTGAACCAGGTATTTGTAATACAACTTGGCATCCAGGGGGGCTGACCATATCACTTTTATTGAGGTGGTGGACTTAGGGCTAGCAGTAAGGTTCAGCACAGGGTTGGGCACTAGAAAAATGACAAACAAGGGTAATGTTAATAAAAATTAATTAAATGAGTAATTTGATATATTTATAATACATGTTATACGGTAATATTCTCAGGCGCTGGCTCGGTAAAACAAAGGGTTGTTGTGCAAATATTGGAAAAACTACAACATGAATTGTGTCACTCCTGTCACTGTTACATCCTTTAGTTTCTCCCCATTGTGCTTACGGGTGAAAGCAGAATTATGGACGGCCGTGCTCTTCAAATTCTGGGGTCCAACTGTTTTTACAGTTATATTGTAGGAAGTTCCAGACGAAAGAGCGGATAGCTCTGTGGTATTGACCAAGGCGCTTGTAGTTTGCACTTCGCCACCCTCTGGCTGGTAGGTGATATGGTAGCTGATGTATGGAGCACCTTCCATCAGAGCAGGAGTCGCCCACTTCAGATGAAGCGAGTATGTTCCCTGACTGATGATGATGAAACCAGGAGGTGTGGGCTCTAAAAGGAATAACAGGCGGACATGCACTTACTACTTGTGTTTCTGTTGTTTTTCATGTCTGATTGGTTTTAATGGTTTAAACCATTTAAAAAAAACTACATCATATTGCAAATATTAGTAGAAGTACAACTCTTACATCGAGCTGCACCGGATGTGAAAACACAATCATTCATCAATAACAATAAGGGTATTAAACTTACCAGTGGCAAATGAAGACAGATTAGACATATTATTGAAGTCCCCAGCTACAGCGGTCACATTGATGAAAACTAATATCCCAGGATGTAAATCAGTAAAGGAGGCTGTGGTGACTGCTGTTGTGATGCTATCCAAATAATTCTGCCTTTCATCTGAGATGGTCACCACGTAGTGATCAACTCTCCCAAAAGGCAAAGTCCAGCTGATGTTCAGGTAATTGGTTCCTCGTGCTGTAACCATAATGTCCTGAGGCTTTTCAGGCCCTGTACAATAAAGAAGTAAATGGTGGGTTTGGTTACTTGTCTTTGCATTGTGAAAAAAAAAAGTACAATATCCATTCATGATGTGTCTTACAAAATTTCTTATAGAAATAAACATTTATCAATTATCTGCTTTGAATTTTGCAACAAAAAGAAAACACAAGATGAGGGGAATACATACAATACAACGGGTTGTTTACAGCTTTCCAGCATGTTCTTACATTACATTTACCAATGGGAATGTGTAAATAGGAAACCTCTTGAGCAACTTTTATCACAAATGTGCATGTTTAATTTGGTAATGTTAAATAGGGTTAGCGTGGCTTACTTGTGGCTGAGGTGAGCGTGTGAGGGTGTCCTTCTGTCTTATTGTCTCCGGCGACGGCAATGACTGAGATTGTGTAGTTAGTGCCAGGGATTAGGTCTGAGAGCACGGCAAAGGTATTGTTGGTGGCAACGGTCATGAGCGCTCCACCATTATGCCACTCCAACCTGTACTTGAACACCTCACCCCGAGGTGGGGTCCAGTTCAGAGAGATGGAGGAGGTGCTTGTGGACACA
>NW_022280032.1:15980592-16031784 GCF_004355925.1 Anarrhichthys ocellatus
TACTTGTGAAAGAAGTTATTGAGGTTCCTTCTCCTTCGTTTGATTGATTTACAGCTACAGCAGCCACTATAATCTCGTACTGGACCCCAGGGATTAACTGGTTGATGGTAAAATAGGTTTCAGTGGTGGTGGTATTAATGGTGTCTCCTCTTGCAGTCCACTGAACTGTGTAAGAGCTAGCATTGCCATCAGGTTCAGTCCAATTCAGAGACACGGACGATGTTGTGGCATCGATGACGGAGAGATTCCTGACCACAGCCGGTTCTGTGAATGCAAGAAAACACAAGATGAGGGGAATACATACAATACAACGGGTTGTTTACAGCTTTCCAGCATGTTCTTACATTACATTTACCAATGGGAATGTGTAAATAGGAAACCTCTTGAGCAACTTTTATCACAACTGTGCATGTTTAATTTGGTAATGTTAAATAGGGTTAGCGTGGCTTACTTGTGAATGTGGAGAACGTGTGAGGGTGTCCTTCTGTCTTATTGTCTCCGGCGACGGCAATGACTGAGATTGTGTAGCTCGTGCCAGGGATTAGGTCTGAGAGCACGGCAAAGGTTTTCTTGGTGGTAACGGTCATGAGCGCTCCACCATTATGCCACTCCAACCTGTACTTGAACACCTCACCCGGAGGTGGGGTCCAGTTCAGAGAGATGGAGGAGGTGCTTGTGGACACAGTAGGTTCCCCAATTTCACCAGGTTCTAAAGCAAAGAGGAGGAGAGGAGAGGACCATTCTCTATCAGTAAAATGTGTATCACTGGTGTAACTGAGACGTTTAAAAAAAAAATCACCAAACTTTGATAACAGTTATTGTATTAAATGTGATGTTTTTGTTTTCTCATTCTCTTTCTGGTGATGTAATGATTTCCCTCTCAGTAGACAGTGTCTGAAGTAAGGATGAGGCACCAAGTAGACTACGAGCACTGCCATTAACAAAAGTGTGATCCATCATCTTACTTGTATGGTGAAAAATCTCAGAAACTTCACTTTCTGTTTTGTTGTCTCCAGCCACTGCTATGACAGTAAAACGGTAACGCACTCCAGCAGTCAGCTCAGTGACGTTAATTTTTGTTTCAAACACACTGACATTCCAGTTAGCTGTTCCATTAGTCCACTGTACTCTATAGAAAGAGCTGTTTCCCTCTGGTTTAGTCCACATCACAGATATAGAGGATGTCGTGATATTAGCGACAGTGATATTTCTGACTACTTCAGGCTCTGTGAGCGCAGGATGAACACAAGATGAGGGAGAAAAACAAACAAATTTAGAGAGACAATGAAAACCACTGTCTTCGAATAAAATCTGTACGACTGTGTAATATATAGAGATAGATGCAAAGAAAAAAACAATGGCAGCAGAATGTTTTTCTTACATGACAAAGTGCAGAAATACCACTACAAAGTAAAAGCACAATGTCCTCATACTTTCAACTCCCCTCTCATATGGACCATCTTACAATGTTAGCCAAAACTAAACGTGTACTTACTTGTATACAGAGAAACATTTGCTTTCTCTCCTTCAGTAAGGTTATCAGCTGCCACTGCAGTGACCACTATAGTGAACTTGACCCCAGGAGTCAGGCCAGTGATCATCGTAGATGTTGCAGTCGTCTCATTAAGTTCTCCATCAGTCCACTGTACTCTATAGAAAGAGCTGGTTCCCTCTGGTTTAGTCCACGCCACAGATATAGAGGATGTTGTGACATCAGTGACAGTGGGGTTTCTGACTACTTCAGGCTCTGTGAGCGAGAGAGAAGTTTGTGGGGAAAGGAATTCATTTTTCACTCATCATTTGTGTTGCACAGTATTATCATCTTTGTATTTGATATGGCATTATAAAAGTTATTGTTGTAGACGTGGTTGTAGTCCGGAATGTAAGTGACTGAACAACAACAAAAAAGCACACTTACTCGTGGTGGCCACTGTGCAGCAGTTCAAACACTTAAGGAAGACTTCATAGCTTGCTCCAGGAATCAAACCAGTGATCGAACCAACTCCAGAGACATTGTTCCCAATGGAGATGTTGCAGTTTGGTCTGGATTCAAATGTTGTTGTTGTTGTTGTTGTTGTTGTTGTTGTTGTTGTTGTGTTTATTATTTCATTGCTGCCACATTCACCAACTACATTCAGAAGAAGAAGAAGACCAACAATAAGAAATAAGCACAAATATTTTAAAATAGCTACATTTCTGCAGACATATTGATAGAAATTATGTAATTAACAAGCCTCTTTCAAATACAAAATATATATATATATATATATTTACTTTAAAGAGAGAAATTTGACACAACAAAACGAAGAAACAGCACATGTGTACTTACTGCCACATTCTGCTCGAGAGATCTGTGGAGTTAAGGACAGAGAAAACAAAATGAAATGACCAGCAGAGGTCAGCATTGTGTTTAAAACAGCCTCAAAGCATCAACTAGAACCCCAACCACCTGTTCAATGTCACAGGATATCAGTCAATTTAGCAACCACTGATAGAACTGTTAAACAGGTGATGTTTCCTCTGTTTCTGAAACTACAGTCTTTAGTAACCTGGCCCTTCCAGTGAAACACCATGTGAAGAACATGAACCCAACATAAAGGTTTCAAAACCCTTTCCACACTCCCAGGAAATAAATTACAGTGGATTAAGAGCTGGATATCAAATCTCAACATATGTCGATCGGATATTTCCTGATTTGAATCATTTGTGAAGGGACAAACATGCTTATATTTCCCAAACTTAAGTACATATAGACACAGATATCTCACACTTAATTATTGATTCATTATGTGGGCCCAAATTTAAGTATATCAAATCTAAACAGGCTACAGGAATCAGCCTGGAAAATAACCACCATGTGTAAATAATTACAAAATCTAAACTTCTAATAAATAATTACTAACTTGAATTTCATATTGCTCTGAAGAGACACACACACACACAAAAGCTCAGTATTACAGGATAAACTCCAATTGTAACTGATGAAATGATAATAATTTTTGTGGTGCGTCAGTTAGTACAAACAAGGAAGTAGATCCTGGTAATACCCGACCATCGCTAATCATTCTGAAAAATAAGATCATGCAATAACGTACACGGACAGACAACTTCCTCTCCACACAACTTCCTGTCCACACAACTCCAACGCTGTATTTGGTTATCATCTGTGTCCTGATATCAGGACTGAACACACAGCTCTGACTCCACATTACTTATTAGCCAAAACTCAAGCAGCACCGAGTCACTCAGTGAGATGTTGCCTTTCAGTCTGTTAACCACGCAGCTAAACATTAAACACATGGCATCATTGCTCAAACATGCATCGTTCTCTCCACCACAAAGATAAACGCCAGGGTCAATGATTGAATCCCGATGATGATGATAGCGTAGACTTAACAGCAGCCCTGCATCACACAAGATCACATCAGGTTGTACCTAAAATTAAATATGTCTATTTTAAATATTACACTAAACACAATGATATTGACTAATCGACTGTTCACTTTCTACAACTATCATGAAGGTAGGATTTAATACACGGCTGTTGTGTTAGACTGCCTTAGTTTTGGTTTGGTGTACCTGATAAGCTATAAGAAGCAGCTGTATTATATTTTTCCCTATTATTTAGAATGACACTTACATTGTAAATCTTATACAACATGCTTTGCAAATATTGTACTTAATTAAAGTCATGCAAGTGAAAGCAAATTAGAATTATAAATTTGATATCGAATAGAACAGAGTAAAATAGGTCTCGAAACTCAAAAAAGGTCAGACCAGGAAACCGGGAAAGAAAAGGTCTATTCTGCTTCAAATGTTGCCCCTTTCACCGAGCCGCTCCTGGAGACCGGCGTCCTCTCCTTAACTTTTCTCTTTCTATTCACAACACTGACCCTTTCCTTCCTTTCAGTCCTCTGGGACTCTATTCTTCTTTCTGAAGTACAGCGGTTCCACGCAGAGGTGCACGACGAGTTCAAGGGTTCAGTACTCTTTGAGGATCTGGATGAAGGCTGCCAGTGTCTGAGAACGTCAGCGTAACAGAATATACTGTCATCATCACCAAAAGTACATTTAATTTAAATATAATTCATGTGGGTGTGTGTTTTATTTTTTACGAAAGTCCTCTTGAAAACGCGACCAATCAACCATTACTTCCAACTATCCGGTAGTAAGAAAAAGCTCCTGTGATGCTGGGTGGTTTTTGTACATTTAGAGGAGGAAGAGCCTGTATGAGGAAGTATACGTATATCTGACTATACTTCTGCTGTTTGTACAGGGTGTCAGTGTGACTGAGCTTCACACCATCGCTCTGTTAGAGAGAGTGTAAACGGGGAGTGTTTCTCACTATGTGCAATTTAGTGACACATTTACACTTTCCCATCAGAGAAGATGTTTTTTATGATATAAGAGATTCCCCACAGTGATGAAGATCCCCACCGTCGATGGTTGAGATAGCCACATTAGTTTATTAACTCACAAATCCATCAAAATTCAAACTACGATCTATCTATTTATTTATTTATTTATTTATTATTATTTTTGACTTACAATAAGTTCTTAAAATGTATTTATATCTGTAATATCTGTCACTTAAAACTGTCAAAAGCTAAACATTCAATTCAAAGGGAATTAGATTAAGAACAAAATTCAGCATTGAATGAGAAAATAGGATTAAGAAATGAAATAATGTTTTTAATAAAACCTTATTCGTAAAGCAATTTTGTTCACAAAGTTAGAAGTGCTTCACAGAGATGAAGAAAAGCGAAATGCTATCAAACTTTTCAAATGTGACCTACAATTATACAAATCTGCCAAATTTACAGCTGAGTCACCTTGTGCCAACTTGGAGACGGTAAGCACTACAGTATGTGCTAAAATAAGCGACGCTGTGGAGAACAGTATTCAGTCACTCAGATTCATATTTACACAAAGAATAAGTCTGATAACTAAACACTCTATTTTGCCTTTCCTCTTTTAAAACAAGTTCAGAAAAGTAGGTTGCTGCAGCTTCGCGTAGTTAAACTTAAAAAACACAACACTGTTAATTTAAGATATGATTCAAAATGGCTTAGATGAGTGTCTGTAATGACGGAGGTCACTTGCATTAATGACCCACAGATAATAATTTTGGTCCTGGTCATAATCTTAGTGCGGGTGGTGCGGCCTGCAGATTTCACATATGGTTCATTCTTCCCGCTCTTCAAGCCCATTTTCAATGAAAGCAAGCAGAGGTCTTTGTTTAAAGTTTTTATCAACACGTTGTATGTGTCAGTACTAAATGTCCACTAACAAACTGCAGATACAGTAGACACGCTATGTTAGCTAGCAGGATGTAATGTTAGCTACAATATTTAGAAGGTTGAACATGTAGCAGCTAAAGACCCAGATACTTTTCTAAGGTGTTGGTAGAGACCAAAACAATACAAAGTGATGAGTAAATATTGGACTTCCATTAATCAGGTAGTCAGGAATGACTCCAAATGAATGGTAATATGTCTCCATCTTGTCTGGATGTGTAATGTTAGCTAACATGTTAGCTAACATTACACATCCATTACACATCCATTACACACACATGTTAGCTAACCTAATAAAGCAATAACAGACCTTTTTTCAGGGGATACATTTGAACTTATCATGACGGAGAAAGCACAGGTGTGACATAGAATATTAATGACGACTGCATTCCATTCAGGTGTGACAGAAAGCCATGCCAGTGAGACCGTATGCACAAACCACAGCCCGAGAAATAAAGACTCTAAATGGAGCGCATGAACACTACAGTTACGTTATTTGTTAAACTTGTTTTTTTCCTGCTATGACTTGTTGAAATTATAAAAAAAAAGGCACAAAAGTCAGACATTTTCAAGTCTTACATATATGTAACATGAATTGTATTATTGTAAAAAAAAATTACCATGGCTGTTTATTACATTTTGTTAAAATCTCTGTTATTGGTTGACTAAAGTTATTGTCACGGTGCTGACATAAAGTGGAACTTGCTTATTACTCTATTTGACTTTAAAGAGTTATAAGTCATCTGTTTCAAGTTGGATCAGTGTGTTTTCTTTTGGTAACTCAATACCAGATACTATTACCTTTATACCTCAGTTGTCACGCAAATATTAAAATACTATATATAACATGGACAATTGAACATCTAAAATTTCATGACAACATAAACTCCATCTGCTGATGAAGATCATTTGATCTGATCAAAAGCTCCAGAACAGTTACCAATAGGACTTCGTGGTGAGATTGTTTTCTCAACTGTTGTTTCGGAGGTCAAGAATGAACACTTCAGCTCGACAACAGATACATTTAGTGTTTGGTAGGTGTTTATATATAGTATGTGCGGTGAAAGGCATTTTAATTTAGTGGTATATATACACTTAGTAAACACACACAACTAGCCAAAGTTTGAACTGAAGAGCAGCTGTTGCTGGAATGGATATAAAACTGTTTGCTATCTGACAAACTAAACCTCCTCAAGCTCCACAACAATATGGTAAAGGTCACATACCAGCGTGTGAAACACAAGTATGACAATCTCATGTTTTCAGACAAATATTCATGATAATCTGACCTCTGGGGATGTGATTTATCTGAGCTATGATTCCCAAATGTTTTATTGCCCTTGGCTCTCTTCCTAAGTATCACTTATTTTCCTCTTGACTAAATAAACAAAACAAGCCATTATGCCTTGGCACTGACTCAGAGAGCAGAAATAACGCAAACTCAAAGTCCCATTTGGAAAGTACTGCCCTCGAAATACCGAAGTTCAGATAATGGACGTCATTTTTTTATGCATCTACTGGGACTCAGCTCCGCCCATCTGTACATCCTCCGTCCCTGCTTTAAGCTCTAGTCTGTCTGTCATCTCAAGACCTCATAGAATTCATTATGGTGTTAGAGATAGCCTGTGTGTAAAATCACTAGTAATATCAGTTTATTATTATATGGACGCCACTAAAAGAAAGAGATTGTTATTACACACATAGTCGGAAGTAGCGCTGGGCAATAAATCAATATTATTGATATTGTGATATGTGACTATATATCATTTAAGATGTAGCATATTGTGAAATCTTAATATGGCATAAGTGTTGTCTTTCCTGGTTTTAAAGGCTGCTTTACAGTAAAGTGCTGTCATTTTCTGAACTTCCCAGGCTGTTATTATTTGCCTTCATCCACTTAGTCATGACATCCACATTACTGATGATCATTTATCAAAAATCTCACTGTGTAAATATTTTGTAAAAGCATCAACGGTCAACCCTACAACATCGATATTGAGGTATTTGGTGGGAAATATCAAGGTACGTGATTTGTTCTCAGAAGGTTTCCTTTAGACTCTCACTTGAGGAGCTATACTTAATGTTCATCGTGAAAGACACTTGGCTGGGACTCAGCCAATGACCCTTTTGCCCTGTGTACTGTATCTGTGCCTTTTGACTGGGCCCGTCTGCATGGGGAGGAGGAGGAAATGGCTGTACTGACCACAATATAAACATTACATCAACCCTAAAGGCAAGCCGGCCTGCCACTCTCTGAATCCCTTTCATTCCTAGCAGTCTGCCTTTGCTGCTGATAACGCCCCAGTTCCTTCCTCCATAATAACACTCAGACCCAAAAACAATCAAGAAATCACCTTAAGGGCTGTTTGGTCAGGGATAAGCCTGTTTAACCTTAGCTCCTCATAGTCTGATCATTTGGAACAAAAACGTGAAGGAGGGGGGAAAAAAATGCACAATGCATCGTTTCTGCTCCTTGAATTACGCAAAGTTGCACAAGGTGGAGGAGTTGCTGGTGGTGCCGTTGTTAATAATAATAATAATAATAATAATACATTTTATTTATATAGCGCTTTTCATAAAACTCAAAGACACTTTACATTAAAATCATCATATATAAAAGCAATACACTAAAAACATAAAATACACAATAGTGGTCACACATTAAAAGCAGTTTTGAACAGGTGGGTTTTGATTTGAGATTTGAATGTGCAAAGGTCAGTGCAGTCTCGGATGTGTTTGGGGAGGGAGTCCCAGAGGGAGGGGGCAGATATGGAGAAGGCTCTGTCACCCCATGTCCGGTGCTTGGTCCTGAGTGGAAGAGACAGGAGGTTGGCATCAGAGGAGCGGAGCCGACGGGATGGAGTGTGGTGGTGAAGCAGGTCGGTGAGGTAGGAGGGGGCCTGATTGTGGAGGGCTTTATGAGTGAGGAAAAGGATTTTGTATTGGATCCGTTGTGGGATGGGGAGCCAGTGGAGGTTCTGGAGAACAGGGGTGATGTGGTCACTGGAGCGGGTGTGGGTGAGCAGGCGAGCAGCAGAGTTTTGGATGTACTGGAGTTTATTTAGGATTTTGGATGATGTGCCGTGAAGAATGCTGTTGCAGTAGTCAATTCTTGAGGTGATGAAGGCGTGGATCAGAGTTTCAGCAGCAGATGAGGAGAGTGATGGGCGGAGACGGGCTATGTTTTTTAAGTGGAAAAAGGCAGTTCTGGTGATTTGTTTGACGTGGTGTTCAAAGGAGAGGTTGCTGCCGAACATGACTCCAAGGTTGTGGACGTGTGGGGAGGGAGACAGAGTAGAGTTGTCGATGGTGAGGCAGAAGTTGTGACTGGTTTTGGTGAGGGATGTGGGACCGATGATGATCATGTCAGATTTATTGTTGACTTGCTGAGTGGAGAAAGTGGATTCCTCTGCAGCTGTACTTTCTGTAAAATCATGTTATCTGAAACTAAAAAAAAAGGGTGCGTATGTGTGTGTGTCTTGATGATTAGCAACAAAAAACAAGGGCCACAGGGAAGAAATGGAGAAATGCTTGTTGTTGTTATAGTTGTTTCCTTTCCTTTATTGATTTTTTCTATTAGACCTTTTCTGGTTTTTGTCGTAGGTGTTTTCATCCGTCCCATGCATGTCAGTAACAGTGACTTATCACAATATTTATTTTTTCTTTTCTCCTCTTGCAGCATTTGTATGACGACATCTCCTGTCCTCGACTTGATTTTGTTTTTGCAGATAACAGTATGAGAGATGTTCTGTTTTTTTTCATCATCAGATAGCCTGGCCGTGTGGCACAGACGGTGTTTTCTTCTCCCATCATTGTTGAATAATAGATACAACACCTGGGAACATACTTGAATTGTAATCGGAAAATGTTTGTTGCAACATATTAGGCTCGTTCGAGATGAACTGCGCCTCGCCTGGGAAGTGGACGAGAGCAGGCGGTAGCAGCAGGGGGCGTTGAAAGAAAACTGGGGTCAAGTGGGACAGTTTTCAGCTGCTTTCAAAGAATAAACAGGAAGTTAAAGAAACAGTTGCATCCTGTTAGAGCCGATCTGTAGGCCACTTGTAGTTTCTAGACCTCGTTCGGATTCATTCATGTGTTTGTAAATATATATTTATGTAGAAATGTGCGTGTATTTGGTATTGTATGCTATCCTTTGTTCTTTTTATGTCTGCCTGTGAAACACTTTGCTGCTCACTTTGATGTGTGTTGTATAAATGAGCTGTATTATTATTATTATATATGTCTTCAGATGAAACCTTCATTGCACAACATGCGACTAATAGCCAACAATCTAGCGTTAAGTATTACAATTACACAAAAAAATATTTGCTACAAAACATGGTCTTTATTGTCAAATCTAAGAGCCAATCGGCTTAGTGTTTAACATAATTTGAGTCAGACAA
The DNA here is from genome assembly GCF_004355925.1 of Anarrhichthys ocellatus. Classification (NCBI taxonomy): domain Eukaryota; kingdom Metazoa; phylum Chordata; class Actinopteri; order Perciformes; family Anarhichadidae; genus Anarrhichthys; species Anarrhichthys ocellatus. The sequence goes on from NW_022280032.1 coordinate 15,990,293, forward strand.
TGTAATTTGAGATCACAGAGTGACTTTACAAAATATATTAACAAAAGTAAATGAGCTTTGACTGTGCATTCAGCTTTTTAACTTCAAAATGCAGAAGTTCATCTGATGCAAACATCAAGTATGATGTGTTGAGGTTTTTTGGAAAGATTCTCACTTTTTTTCAGTCAGCCTCTCATAAATTGAAAGCTCGTTCTCTATTAAAGTTCATTGCCTCAGCCTGTGAGCGACCTTCTCGCTGTTCTTTGGTTATAACATAACTTCCTTCCTGCCACTTCCTGTGCCCACCCAGAGACCCTTGATTACATATTTGAACTCCATAAAAGACGTTGTATTATGCTGTATTTCTTGCCTCCAGCTCATTAAGGTCACATAGGAGGACAAGAGTCTGACATCATTGGCTAATAAATAAACATTTGTCTCACTTAAACTGAAGCATTGTTGTTGCCGAAACATCACTTTACAAACTATACTGTTCCTTCCTCATACTGTGCCATATATAACTCTCTCACGTCATTCTGTATCTTTGGGTTTGTTCTCCATTATCAATTACCATGAATAATGTGCATGTTTTAAAATGTTCAGTCAGGCAGAGACACAATTGGTCATGTATTAAAGTTTTTCTTTTACTGTATGGCCACACATGATTCTGTCATGCAACATCAATGTCAGATGAACCCATCACCTTCGACCTTTCCTATGCTTCATGGCTACAAGAAAACCTGTGCTGCAGTTTATCTCTCAAATTACAAAAACATTTACCTCTAGTGATCAGTACTTTGATAAATATAGACTACTGAGAGTAGTCTGTGAGAAAAGGTCCGGATCATTACTAATACTTAAGGATTTCACCGATCCGACTTTTTCAATCCCTATACGAATACCTAAGCTTTGAGTATAAACAGATACAGAGTATTGGTCCAATACCAGTGTTTTTTTAATAAGCTGTATTTCTCACGATGCAGAAGTGACTGAGATAATTATATTATGTGTAATGAAACATTAGGCTTGACTTAAACATCGCTCTCTTTAAAAAAAAATATAGCAAATAAATACATGGATATAAATGTACTGAATTGTTATTTATTAGAATATTGGTCTCCAATATTTTAGTTGTTAAGTTTTTTGCTCAGACTGACAGACTGCAGCAACTACTGTTTATACATGTAAGTTAATAAGAAAACAAATTTACTAGGTAAAGAATTTTTTTTCTAGGTTCCTGTAATGGAGCACATCTACTGTTGATGTATTCTTTTTCTACATGCAGATGATCCCTTTAGATGTCTTCTTCTGTTTTATTTTTTGTCCGTATACAACATATTGCATCTGAGATCCATAGCATTTCTGTGACAATACAAATGGCACAAAGCTCCACAAGAGAAATATAATATGAGCATCCTGTTGTATACTATATGAAAATGAATCATAATAAATGCAAAAGCCATGTATAAAAATATCCACTGCCTCCAAAAACTCTGCGCATGGCTGCTTTAGCTATGAGTGTGTTTGTCTCCAGGTACAGTATCCGCCTCCCACGCTGCAGTCCTGCTGCTGCTATCACAGAGGCCACATCTGAGGCTATGGAAATGAGTGACGTGGTGTTTACTGTTCCCAGCACTGCACAGAGCGCAGAACTGCTGGCTGCAGATACCCATCTGAGTACAATGCACTTGCCATCAGAGCTTCCTCCTAATGCTGCAGGCCATGCCAACAGGAGGAAGATGTGCATAAATGCATACGTAGACCCACATCCACAGATTCTGGACACGGAGGGCTGGGCCATCACACTGATCATAGAAGTGTGATCAGTGCGGTGTTGGAAATGTGTTAAAGTGGAGCGTGGGGTGTGATGTGTGCTCGTCTGCAGGGAAGGAAGAGCAGAGAAAGCATACTGTGGGTTTTGTATTATTACAGACTGGCTTCTTTGTGCTGTGTTCAAGGGTGTAATTACTAACTTTAAATTGTGAAAGAAACTGACCTTTGACAGCATGACTGGTTTAACCTGAGGGGATCATGAATATCTGTATCAAATTCAAGAGCAAGCTTTCAAATAGTTGTTTAGGAGAAACGTCAGGAGGTCACTACGATACATTGCCCGGGGACCATGAATGTCTGTACCAAAGTTCATGGCAATTTCAGTCTGGACTTTGAGTGGTGGACCAACTAACAGACTGCCTTTGGTGCACATAGAGGTGGAAATGACAAAAACAAGGCCACAGATCTTTAATATGGACGTTTTGTACTAATGGGGCTTTAAAACATACTTGAAGCACTCTCGCACTCCATCTGGAGAGGCAGTATGACCGAGTGATAGGGAGACAAGTCAAACTAGAGAAATATAATACTTTCCCACCACCACAACAGCCTTGTCTGGCCGTGACTCGCTCAGAGGCCACTGATAGAATGATAGCTATCTGCTGACAATAAGGCTTTTGAGCCCGAGAGAGGAGCCTGTGTCTCATTTACATGGACTGGGGAACTGTGACTCTTTGTAATTCATCTTGTACACGCTAAGCGTCCAGTCGCAACCCTGGTAAACAGCAACATGTTTGCAGATGTCAATTTGAAACTGGACTGTCCTGGTGCAGTCGGAGGGGTGTTGGTAGTGGGCGGATGGTGCAGCATTCAACAAAGCAGGACTTGACTTGTGACTTTTGCCTTTTAGATCAATAATGGGATGCAAGCTTTCTAAGGATACAGTGAGAGCACATGTTGGAGAGGGATACTTGTGTTGACATCATGAAGTCAGCACACGTCATCCACGTTTTAGTGCAAGGCATTAGCATAGCAGCTAGCCAGAGGGACAGTGGTCATCAGTCCGTAGCTAACAGACGGGACAGTTCTTGTAAGAAACGTCACGTTTCTTTTTTCCAAGATGTCTCTCACTGATAGCAACGTCACCATTCTCTCATTCCTGCATGCCGTCAGTAGGCCACAGACGGAGAAAGAGAGAAATAAGATACAGAGTGGACACACAACAAATATCAGACTAAAATTAGACTTCAGACAGCAGGTAACCTGTATTTTGACGAGCATCATGCTGTAGACAAGCTTATCACTCTCTGGCAACTTTATAAAGATAAGGTCAAAATATTAAATTATTTTCGAAAGGGGAACTGAAATGAAAGCAAAGATCCAAACTAAATAGAACTCTAGACGGGTAGTAAACATATAGACTGTGACGTCTACTTGTCTCGGATTATCAATGTGTTCTGTATGAAAAATGTCATTATGCAAACAAATTCCTTTCAGGGAAGCAAGGGCTGTTCCACTTTTACTACTGTAACTTCCTTTGTGCTTTTAGCCACAATGTTTCCACGTTTAATTTGTTTGCTTTAATCTGACTAAACTGAATTTAACATCTGATACATTCTAGACTACTGAGAATAATCCGAATGATGATAAATATACACATATTGTTTTTGAAAGCAAAGACATGCTGTTGTACCTGAATTGCTCTAGTATTACATATGATATATTATGAAGTTATCATCGACAACTCATCCTTCCTGACTAGTTTCCATGACCTAAGAGGGGCACAAATGTGTAACGCCCCATCACAACAGTCACATCTTAAGTTCTGAGCGGACAGACCCTCGGAACCAGTACAGTATGTTAACATGAGACCACCAAAGACAGTTGTCAACACACAAACGCTGCAAGAGGAGAAAACATTAGAAGAGCAAGAGAACTGCAGTGAAGGAAGCAGAAATGAGAGAAATACAAAGCAAGGAGGAGGAAAGGGGGAAATTACTTAAGGAAAAGAGAAGATTAAGAAAACAATCATATGTTTTTCACTAGAAGCAGACCACACTTGAATAATATCCTGGAGGGCTGATTTCAAGTGTTCAGAAGCTACAGAGGAGATAATCGGGCCTCTAATCTCTGATTTCATCAAAAGACAAGATGCTGAAAAAGCAGCATGTTTTGTCCCTAAACGAGAAAGTCCTGACTGTCATGTCTCTTAACTTAACAACTTCTGACCACAACTTCAGGCTCAGTGATCTTCAATTTACAGTGAAAAAACGTCTTACAACATTTATCAATCGCCTCTGAAAATGTGTTGTCATATTGTACAAAACATAAAAAATGATCTATAATACTGAAGGTTGTGGTTACAGTTATCTGATATAAACCAACACAAGAGTCTGTGACCTTGCCTCACTCTTTACAGTATTAAAACCAGCTGTAGTGGTGGCAGGTTCACATTTGCATGTATCGTGTCACCTGTGTTCATCTCTGCTCAACTCATCGTATAAGTTGTGGAGCCATTGCACATTTACTTCCACATTTAAACCAGTTGTCACACCAGGTGATTAGACAAACAAATCCTGACTCAGGGATTCTAAACCGCTTTTTCTGGAGCTTCCAACTTCCCTGTCTTCATCGTGAATATTCTGTCAAGTGGTCTTGAATTAATTGTTGTTAAAGAATGAACTCTCATGCTAAATAAATAATAATTTCAAACCTTCAAATTGGATTGTATTCTAGAATTAGTGCATGAGTATTTTATAGTTTAATCTAACCTGAACAGAACAAACCAATATAGGATCAAACTCACGCACGTAGGCCCGCCGTGTGTCTTGTTCGTGTACAGGACAAACATTTTTTGCACTTACAATTAAACTAAATTTGACTTTGAGCCCCAAATCTGCATAACTAAATTATTAATAGTGCCAAGTTTTGCTACAATAAAGAATGGAGAATTAAATTTGCTTCTGTGGTGCAGTTCATGGTTAAAGGGACAGTTCACCCCAAAATCTAAAATACATATTATTTCATCTTACCTGTATAGCTATTTATCATTCTAGATTGTTTTGGTGTGAGCTACTTATAGAGATATCAGCAGGAGAGAGTCTGCCTTCTTTACAATGTAATCGGCTTGTTGTGGCAAACTGGCAAAAAAATACATTTTGAAAACTCAACAACAATGTCTCTTCCCAGAAATCACGACCCAGTTTTTCAAGATGAAACTTCTTACAACAAGGTCTGTGAATGAACTAAATGGATAAATAGTATTACAGTTAAGAGGAAAAAATATATATTTTTGATTTTGGGGTGAACTGTCTCTTTAAGGTGGCAAATATTGTGGTTGAATAGAAAGCCATGGTTGACCGTTGGAAGGAGAAGTTACTCGAAGTGTGGTCTCCATGCCCGAGACAGTCAAACATTTTACATTTTTTTGTCATAAATATCCACCCACAGCTCCTCACTTGGAGGTTTTGCAGCTAAAAAAACGTAACACCACTTCTACTTTAGAGAGACGACAGTCATTACCATTAAAGGACGCTTGCATTTCTCCAGCTAAAAGAGTTTTTGGTCTTTTTTTCTTGTAAGGACAGTCTCCACATTGTTAATGCCACCAGAAAATCTATCTAGACTATTTACAAAATAACTTTCACCAATCTGAGTCCCCGCGTCAATTTCGGTGCCAATACTGTTCTTATTTAGTGGATCGGGTATTGGCTGTGATGTGACTCATACACATTAAAAACAGCTTCTTTGTCAATATCAAAATCTGTCCACTAAGTGAGGTCTAGATTTTAGTGTAAAAGTGATTGCATTAGGAAACAAAAAGTTGGATCTGAGCATCCCTAAAAAGAGCTTTCTGATGATAATGCACTTTGGCTACAGGCAAAATAAAGTGCATCATTATTTGTGGTTTGAAATATTGTAATCAGCTATTTGGCAGCACCAGGCCTCAACTGTGTATTCAAAATAACTTGCATTAGAACTTGTCTATATTGTTCTCAATGCTTTCTTCAAAATGACCAGTCAGACTGTAGTCGTACCTAATAAACTGGTTTGTTGGTGAGAGTTGTGGCTGCAGGAGTGACAGGGACACTGAACACACTGCACCTCATTCCTTTCCTGACCCCTTTGTGTTAGCCACACACATCCTCACATGCCTCACATTCTCAACCTCTCTCACCCTCTATCTCCCTGTCTCTCTCCAGAAAGACCAGTGAGAGAGGACAGGTGGGTCTGTGGCTGCTGGATGCCTCAGTCTAATTACTGTCCTTTTAACACACTCCGCACTGAACGGGTCAGATCTGTGCAATCCTGAATAAATAACTGGCCAACAAAGAGATTCCAAATATAACGAAATTCACTTAATCATTACAAACTACTTTTTATTTTTCACCAATGGATCCAACATCGTTAGACTTATGCTCTCTACGTCTTCCAAGACACTGCCCACCATTGTTAAACCTCTCCATTCCAGTATTAATCACTTGCTGACGTACATTTTGAATGCAATTAAAACCCTCAAAGGACCATTATTCTTCTTATAGTGAGCCATTCTCGTCTGCCGTCAAACGTTCATAAGATGAAATTATTTAGTATCTGTTGCAATATTCTTTTTTTTTACATCAACTTTGCACATAAGTCCGAGCTGCGCTCCTGACTAAGTAAAGTACAGCATAGCAGCAAACTGCGCAACAGGTGCAGTCACACCTGCGTGGTAAAACTGACCTTCGTCATCGAAATAAAGCGTCCCGTTGCCATGAACAAAACGCTACCTGCTTCAATTCTGCTTACAATTGTAATTGTCTGAAAGCTTTCTTACCTTGAGTACGGCGCTGAAGACCAGAAGATTCCACAGAGGGACGCTGGAGAGCAGCACGGGCTTCATGGTACCGCACGCTTCGAGGCAAAACAAAGATTGAAAGTTTTCTTTTCTAACAGTTGAGTGCTGTCATGACCGAACTCTCTTGAAAAGACTCTGCGTCAAACTCTCGCCACATCGGGATGATGAAAAGTCAGAGTGGGGAACTTTTTTCTCTTCTCGATGTTTAACGGGGAGGAGCGGGCGTCCAGGCGCGTCACTCCGGGAAGTTTTAGTGAAGTGTGCCACTCCTCTCATCATCTGTGCGCTTCGATGTGTCGCAGCCTCCAGCGGCCTGAGCGGTGGACTATGAGGAGAAGCGGACTGCCAGGTCATGCAGAAATGAGAAAGAGTCACCCCCACATTCTTGCCATAGCTGGGCCACGCAGGGTGGAGGAATGCGTCCGAGGGGTCCCTTTCATTATTAGCACACAGAGACGAGCTGCCAAGGCAAATGTTTTTTTGTTTCTTTTTTTGTTACTGGTCTAGTTTCACTGTAACAAACAAGTGATGCCACTGACTTGACACAAGCAGGGCCGTAAAGCAACGAATAATGGGCTTGTATGAGCTTGTATCATTACAAGAGGAACTTCAGGAGACATGATCATCAAACACTCAGAAACTGCCAAAGGACTAAAATTACTTTAACGTTTTTTAGCATGTAAAGTGTCTTTGAGTACCTTTTAAAGTGCTATACAAATAAAATGTATTTTTATTATTATTATTATTAAAAGGACACATCAATGTATTAGAAGGGTAGTTTTGACACTGTGCTGGTATGTTTCTGCACTTCCTCTCTGTTAATGAAAGAATCAGGAGTGGAATAAAAGAAGTGCATGATATGGGCTCGTCATGTTAAGTTTATTTATAGAGCATTTTTATCAGCATGGTCACAGAGCGTTGTACAGGAAACAGCAAATAACAGACAGCTCTTCATGGCTGGCTGTAAATACAGCATTTTTTAGTGAAACTGTGGTGACAATTCAATGATTGATACCTGAAAATAAACTCTGATTGAGGGTAAATATGTCATTAAAATTATTATTATTATGTTTTTGCTCCTTTCCCTCATCACCATGTTTAACTCCTGTTTGCCTTAAGAAATGACCACTCGATACTCAAAAGACAGATTTTGGGCACAATGTTGCTTTACATTTCACAAAAATTGGAAAACCAATGTAATTGCCAGTACTTCAAAGTAGCAGGACAGCTTATTGTGAATTGCTCAGATGTGTACATGCAACATTAACACCTCTTAATACTTCTGTTGCATCGCTAAAGATGTGTTGAGTGGGAGATTTCCTGACCTTTAAATCGCACCATGAATGCCGACGCTGCCACAGCTTTGTGACGGACAGTTTCATAATGGCTGTTGTAAGAGGCCTGCTGATGATGTCTAACGGAGATGGAGTTGATGTGAACGGGTCACAATGACCCACCATTCCCAAGGAAATGTTATGCAATCCTCTGGGGATTGTTGCAGCATGTTTGTTTGTGTGTTTCTGCAGGGTTGTGCTATTGTTAGCATATACAGTGTATGTTGTTATTTCTGTTTGTCTAATGTTTGTCTCCCGATATCTCCCCACTTTCCTCTTTCAAGTTGTATGTGTAAGATGATGCTGCTAGTGTGCAGGCACAGGAGCTTGAAAGGAATGTCATGTTATCTGCATGAATTCTTGACATGCACACATCATTTTAAAACTAAGACCTCAACAACCCCAGTGTACTGAAGTAATACTGTGGTTACCGACAATGCTACTCACACAGCAGCTGTTTTGGTTTGTATTACATGACTGTGTTCAGCATTTGTGCTAGTTTTATTCTGCCCTGGTTACTTCAAATAGTCAAATACACCAACCTGTGTCTAACATAAAAACATGACTACATAACATGGTCAACACAACCTTAATGCTTTACAAGATTTCACTGTAAAATACCGGCATGTTGTGGAGGTGGGTGTGTTTGTGTTTCTAGTCCGCTGTAGCTGTAAAATGTTGTTCACAACTTCCCTTTACACCACTGTTCTTTTTAATTTGTCTCAATGTTCAGCCACATTTGAAATATTTAAAAGCTTGTTTTATCCTCACTTAAATCCATCCCCTCTCACTTTATTCCTTGTACTGTTTTGCCTTTGTTGTAATTTAGTCACACATTAATTAATGAACTGGTGCACACAGTTATGCATGAGATTGTGTTAATTCATGTACATTCCCAATAATCAATACAGCATCACAGTCATAAAATGACACTAACATTTGTGAATTCCTTGCCATTAATTGTTGAGTCTTTGCAAAATCACTAAAATGCCATTTTTGTCCTCGCTGGCATGTTGATCCTCCACTATTAAAATTGACTGTTGCAGTTTACGTACAAGGGTTTTCCCGTTCGGAGCAGGCCGATGCCCGGCTCCCTGAGTTGTCGGGTGGGGCGCCTGTTCAAACCGCGGTCGTTCAGAAGGCTGCTTGCATTGTCTCGAGAACCGCTCATCGCTTGTTGACTCCAGTTGACTCCAAGTGAAAAAGAGCCTGTTTGTATATCAAGCATCAGATGTCATTGTACAACAGGGCTGCGCCACAAAGTGCATTAACTATATGAGAAAAACACACACACTCAATAAAAAAAACGATATTATATGTGGAGGATAGAGGATAAATTCGGGAGTCTCACAGCCTGAGGAAAGAAGCTGCTCTGAAATCTGGTGCTAGGGCAGCTGATACTTCTGTACCTCTTGCCAGACAACAGGGTGAATACACTATGGCTGGGGTTGGTGTCGTGTTTTAATATCCTTTGAGCTCTTCGCAGGCACCTCTTGTCACCAATATCACTGATGCTTGATAGATGGGTACCAATCAGGTAGGTGAAAAGTTGGAGGATTGCTAAATTCAGTAGGATTCAGCTGTTGGGACCATAGATGTCTTGATAAAATGCTATGATATTCCATTTGTTAGTTGTTGAGATATTTCAGTCTGGATCAAATGGTGGACGAGAATAAGAATAGAGCAGGTGCTAACCATGTTAAGGAAAAGTTTGAAAATGTGCAAACAGTCTTATTCTTGTTCTTGCCTAGAGTTAGATGAGAAGATTGATACCACTTTCATATTTGTCCACTAAATATGAAGCTAGGTTAGCTTAGCACAAAGACTGAAAACAGTGGCATATGACTATCCTGGCTCCCCCTCATCTAAAGAGCAAGAAAATTAGTGCACTATATTGCCCAAAATGTTGAACTATCCCTTTAGCATTCAGTACGGTGAAACAGCTACCAAGATATAAAGTTTGCATGGCTGCTATATTTGGAATCGGTGCACATGTTCGTCATGTTTGTATTTCCTTCGCCCACAGTGTGAGGCGCAAACACAGATACAAAAATTGTGCAATTTAGATACATAATGCAAATAAAAATGCAAATGACATCCCTTCATTCTCCATTCTTCTTCACAAATAAAGGTGTGCAAGCGCCCATCTGTGACGTTGACAAACCCTTAACAAGAGGTAATGCAAATCAGACACATTTTCATGTACAGACATGTTTCCTGTCTCCATGTAAATTATGTTTTCAGGTCATCTATAAACATCACAGCCACTAGTTACATTTTAGGCCGATGGTGTTCTATAAGTGCTGGTAACTGTAAGGCGCTTCAATGGCAATGCTTCCATGTTATGTACTGTAAAAATCAAAGAACAAACAGAAAAGAAGGAAAGAGTGAAAAGAGGCCTGACTAAATCAGGTGTCTAAATGATGATTGACTGTATATTTTGATTGCACATTTTATCAGCGTAAGCTGGAAAGAGCTTCAAAGAGCAGCACTAGCAGACATGAAGTGACCCGGTTCAAGTTCAAACATCAGTCTGAAAAGGTGATCCTTTGAATGTTACATGCAGGAAATAAACCAAAGCATTTCTAGCTCCAGACCAAATAATAAAGACAATGGAGGAATTTCCTAATTAATCAGCCACAAACTCAAACCAGAGGTGTTCAACAGAGATAAAGAAATGTTCCAGTTGAAGTATGTGACTGTTAAGTTGAAATGATTGCTGGTTGTTTGGGTTGTAAAAGGACATAATACAAATTAAAATCAGTGACTCAAAAGACGCTTTATGTACATATAAGCTGGCAGTGTTTTTGATATGGACAATTCTAGGCGTCGTTAAACTTGAGAAAGTTAAGCCATTCCATTCTGAGTCATCTCATGTCTAAAAGGGCTTAAACAATCTCTGGACATCAGATACACACAATGTTTTCTTGACTTTTATCCCAGTGTGGGATAACTGGGAGGATGTTTTTAAATGGTTCCAGTCCAAGTGAACCCAACCTTTTCCTCAGCTGTGTGATAAATTGATTGAAAAAGGCTTGAAATAGAAAAAAGATGAAATGTTTGCTCACGCAATCTGCTGCCAGTTGAGTTTCTCTCTTTGAGTTCCAAGGGAAACAAGGAATTACCCATTTAATTATTTTTCTCCATATATACATGCAAGACTCCTAAAGCTGTGTAGCTTTGGTAACAGCTTTGAATAAAGACCTGTTAAAGTGTTGACTAATGTTGCAATATAACCCAGCTGGGCCAGATACAAGAGCAGCATGAGCAGATAGTTACCCCCACTATTGACTGTAGTGGGCTGAGACAAATGTTACCCAAGCAAATACGTGGTGAGGCATGAAGTTCATTACTATTTAAGAAATATGTATTTTATTATTCCTTCACAGTAGTATTTCACAAACTAAAACAAGTGAAGTTAAACACCGAGACATTAACAATTCTTGTTACAAAAAATGTATTGATACTTTCCTTAAAGTGCCATTTAAGGAACTGCAGATTCAGGCAGTACTTTACATGTATACACACACACACACACACACACACACACATACAAGTGGAGATCACAGCTTTGCAGTGGCGTTTTTATATTTAAAGAATATGGTGGGGAATCAAGATGACAGACTGGCCAGGTCTTATTATTAATATCTTACAGAAAAAGTGTGTGAAATAGTTTAACTTCTCTTCCCCTTTCTCGCTCTTTCTCTCGCTCTGTAATGGTTTCAAAACGTCATTCAATGCTGCACATTTGAAAAAAGTTGAATTCTTCCTCCAAATTAAGGGTTCATTCATTGCATTAATTTTCTCAAGTTCGCTGGCGGTCGCTAAGAAAGTCTTCCCTATTCTTGCCGAGCAGTCAATTCCAAGCTAGTGTTGGCTTCGACAGATAGCCAATCAAATTTGAAACATGAAATGACGCTGTAGGGGGGCTACGGGCTGTCAGCCCCACTTGTCACCAAATTTGTGTTATCTACATTAAATACAGACACAGACTCTGAGCATGCGTGTTCATACTTTCCCACGTACAATACACATTGCATTGGAAAAGAGAGGCTACCCCCACAGGCCCGCGGCCGCTGTGTGCCGCACAGGCCCCCGTAGGCCTACTGCAGACACCACGAATCGGGAGAACGCAGTCTGAAGCAGCTTAATACTGGCTACTTAACATGATGACAACATCCTAACACAAATTATATGCGATTTAGGAAGGTTCTATATTCATAAATGATAAATTATCGTAGATAGTAAGCTTTGAGAATTAATAATAACCCACCTGCCCCTAATGACCAGTCGCCACTGCAGCTTTGTACTATTATTTCCCCCTGAAGAAATGTTGTCCACCAATCCTATCCCTTATTCCTTTTCTCATCTTCTCCACCTTGTAAACTCATCATGGTTTATGCATCTCTGAATGTATAGACCCAGACAAACATGATGGCAAACTATCAAGAGGTCGTGACCCAGTTTTATGGAGAGTTGTGAGAAAGCTTCCATCCAGACTCAAGTGCATGCGTGCAGAATCCTTGTCATGGTTAAAATAACAAGGCTCTTTTTCTTTTTTGCTCAATGTCTGCAGGCGAAGAACGTATGAAGTTCAAATCTGTTTTACAACATTTAAACTTTCCGGCACAGACATTAACACAATTAATCATATCATCCCCAGCAGTGACTCCCAACAAGGGGCACTTGTATCCCAGGGGGTGCCAGAAGATACTAGACAAATTGTAGTGCATCTAATTTGAAAGAAATTGAAATAGTCAGCTGTTTGGGAGTGCATTTGAACCAGTTAGCAGGATAGCAAAAAAGTCTTAACTGTTAGCTAAAAGTAATGCATAAACAGTAATAGTTAGCTGAACGTTTTAACGGTTTAAACAGCTTACTAATAATAATGTAGTAAGATAAAAGGTTAAAATAGCTAGGGCTAAATGTAGCCATCAGTTGAATGGTTAAAATAGTGATCTAAAAGTCACCATTAAGTGGTTGAAAAATCCAGCTTCTGCCTCTCTTCATTGATCAAACTGACCTTTATGAAAATATGATTGCTTTATAAAAAGTAATAGTGATAGATAGCATCCAGTTCAAGTTCTGCTCAAATGAACCCTTTCGGAGCATTCTGATGGGTTGAACAATGAACTTCAGTTTATGGGTTTCGGGTTGGTAACCACCACTCAGTAGTGTTCATGTTGCTGCTGCTCCATCACTCACTCCTCTGTACTTCTGTACTTCCTCCACCTCTCTCTTTCTTTTCAATCTCACAAACTGAACATACTCCATTGACTCTTACTTCCACAGAACTACAGAAGCACAGATCAGTATCACAGAAAAGCTTTTGGGGAAGGTTTCTTATTACGCTTGTACAAATATTCACAGTAACTATCAGAGCCGGATATGCCTACTGTAACTCTGCTCTCAATCTCTCCATCTGCATAACTGTCTGTCATTTGTTTGTTTATGTGGAGCAAATGGTCATAATTGCTGCTATGACTCATGAACATGCGTGTTTACATCTTCGCTGTCAGAGCTTGTTGTTTCGATTTGAACGCTGGAGTAAACAGCGACTGCTAATCTAGCGTTTGAAACTGTCCCATCTGAAGTCTCGTCCCTCGATGGGATCCGTTCAGTGTTGAAAGAGGGTTACTTAACAACAGTGGGATGGTGAGGTCGCAGTGACAGATCTCTGCAGTGAGGGCGGAGATGCAAGACATTATCTTTGCACGTGTCATTAAAAACTCTATTACAAGACATCTGAATTTCTCTGTATTTTCTTCTTCCCAGATTAGCCTCAGATAGACTCAATCTCTTCTTTCGCTGTCACAAACACATGCATTGTTGACTAGGATACATGAAACAAAACCTGCACAATTCTACACACGCTACTGGAATGGTTAGGCACACACAGACTCACACTCATTCACAAATAAACACTTAAACTATTGTGTCATTTCCAATCCAGCATCACATTAAAAGGTAAACTGACCCTATTATCAATCCACTCGTGTCATCGCACACATGCAACCGCCTTTTGTTCTAGCTTTATTGTTGGCTTTATTAATATGTTATGTTCTCCCCTTTATAACTGTGATAGTTTTTTTCTAATTGCATATTACAGTAGGTGAAGATATGTCACCTTTTCCGTCCATATCTGGTCCTCGGGCGACAGAGACATGTCAAAGTATTTTAAATAACGACACAGGAACTGGGAGGAGGTGTTTACTTACTTACAAATATGAACAAGCAAAAATATTTTTAAAAGGTCTGAGAATAGGTAAAGGTCTGAGAATCATCAACATGTGCCACAGTTACTTAATACCCAACCGGTTATCATTCATACGGACGCATGGTCAGGACCCGGCATCACTTTTCAACACACTGGGTGACGCTTGGCAGCCAACAAAACTTCTTGGTTAGCCTCGCAAATTTTCCCACTGTGGGACTAAGGATTGTCTTATCTTATCTTAGTTAAAAGATTGTGCTCTGGGTTCAAATTAAGTAAATTTTGTATATTATGTAGCCTACAATACATTGCATCAGTTTGCGTAGTGTTGCGTAGCGTTGCGTCACCCCTCCTGATTGCCGTGCGCCAGTATCAGACGGCAGGGGCCTTGACAAAATGTCTGAAGCCCTGGGAATTAGATCATGCTGGAATACCTATGAAAGGTATTCCAAAATGAACAAATGAAACAGTTTCTTCAGTTTCTTCAGTGTCCTCCTCTCCACCACCTTTTCCAGAGTGTCCAGAAGCCCTGGCAACTCACCAGGGCCAGGCCCACCTGAACAGAAAGAGACAGAGATTGCGACCACCCCTCAAAACCCCTGAGACATCAACAGGTGTGAGCCCAGTCCCATTCCCACAAATGGCCCCAGAACCGGGCCCCAGAAGACAGCCGTGGTCCCCACCACACCAACCCCAGCCACCCAACCTTTTTAAACACAGGCTATCTGTTTGACGTAAATTTGTGGTCTCCAGGCCCAAACTTAGATACACATCAGGGATTATAGTCTCAGATGTTAGAAAACTCTCTCCAGTGCAACTGGACCACACAGCTGTTCCTCAGGTTCAGTAACACTTCCCCATTAATAGATCAGTAAATTGATCCTGACGCGTCAAATCAGTTCTGCTTTAATTAGTTCCTAATAATTTTCTTTTAAAATAGTTATTTGTGTACCTTACTGTATAATGTTACCATTGTTGTATCAGTAACAATGAATGGACTTTTTCTCTTTAACTTTTTATGCCTTGTGATGATTTGTGTTTGGTTTGAGCCTGACTGAATATATCTCACGATATTTCATTCAGCATTCCAGTGAATATGGTTTCCACACAGATCTAGCACTGTGTCACAATGTGTCCACAGGAAACAAGCCGACTGCAGCTGACTGCGGTCATCAGCTCCCTGATTCACTCTCAATGCAAATGTGCAGCAAGATTAGCCTGTCTGTCTGTGTTAGACTGTGTTTTATAACTCCTTATAGGCAGGCTGCAAGCTGCCATCATCACCTGGATGTGATGTGATGAGACACATTCAAATCTCAGGTTGGTAGGGGTTTAGTGACAGGAAAGCTTTGAGCTCAATTAACCTGTTAAAAACTCTCAAGACTAAATGTCACTTGGCTAAACTCTCCGGCAGTGAGCCATTAGGACCACTAGATGCCTCCATTTGTCACTAGTGGAATTAAACTGAGATTTCAAAAATTGTAATCATCGTCTTTTTTTTTGTTTTGACAAATGACAGTGTTGGTGATTTTGATGCTGGTATAATTCTATGCGTACTGTAACTTATTTACTCTAGTTTTCCAGGAAGTAACAACAATTCTGCTGCTTTGAATTTGAATTTACATTAACACCACATTACAGTAAAATCGTGTCAGTTTGTAGTGCAGCGAGAGAAAATGAGGAAGTGATGTAACAGTTTGATGTTTCAGCTGAGAAGCAGACGGCTCAAGGCCGCCGGATATCAGCCTCTTTTTCCCGTGTCATTAATTAAGTTAGATGATTTCTTTCTTTCACACTCACCATTTGCACTGTGTGTGTGTGTGTGTGTGTGTGTGTGTGTGTGTGTGTGTGTGTGTGTGTGTGGGTGTGTGTGTGAGGTCATTTTAAAAGGGGATGAGGAGGAGAAGATAAGGAAGGACAGAGGAGTTCATTTAGTTGATTGGAGCGGGGGAAGGCCAGGCTGTGTGGGAGAGATATATGGACAGAGAGGAGAGGACTCTGAAGTGGGTCATAAATAGTGAAGGCAAACGGGAGAGAGAAAGAGTCAGAGAGTGTGTTCAATAGAAGGAGATAGTTCAACAATCGACTTTAATAGTAATGGTCTAAATAATGTTAATCAAAAAAGAGATCATTTAAAAAATCTAAAAAAAGAAGCTCAGTACAGTTTCAGTATATCCGCTTAAAGTTATTTTAGTTAAAAGTTAAATGAGAAGATAAACACTGCTCTCATGTCTGTACGGTATATCTGCAGCTAGCCCCAGTAGCCGCTTAGCTTAGTGTTAGCTTAGCATGAAGACTGGAAGCAGCTAGCCTGACTCTGTTCATAGTTCTCTGCCTACCAGCACCTCTAAAGCTCATTAATTAAAACATCTTGTTTGTAGAAGTGTAAAAATAAAAAAAACACGGTTTCACAGAGGGTGTGTGTGACTATTTCTTGGCTGGATGCACGTGACTCTGTGGATTTTGTTACTTTATAGGACAGCGCCAGGCAAGCTAGAGGAGTCGCCCCCTGATAGCTACAAGAAATAATGCAAGTTGAAGGCACTATATGCATCGGCTTTACTTTTCAGACCCGGAGCTTCCAGTCTGGTTGACACAGAAGGCACCAAAAAACAAAGATCTAAATTCCTGCTGTACGCTAGCTGCCCACCAAATAGCCGACAAAGCTGTTGAACGTTGTGGATAATGTTGCAGAGTCAGATATTTGCCTCAGGAGTTGGTGGAGATTAAGAACAGACTCATTTGCCAGGTGACCAGAAACAGGACTCCAAATGAATGCTAATGCTGCTCCGTGTCTGCTGCTGGATGTGATCATATGTTATGTTTACAGCTGGCCTGTTTCCACTGCACCATAGTGGCCATTCAATTAATTATTTAAGCATTAAATTATTTGTCTGCAAAGATTTATGTTTCTTTAATTATAGTATGTATACAGTAGTACACTGATGCACAATACAGTACAGTGTACATGCGAAGTAGAGCTCAATGTGAATGCCATTGATTGTCTTTTTTTCTTACATTCAGAATTATTGTGTAAGTACATTGTGAACATTACGCAACACTTGGCAATGCTATATGGTCATGTCAATAAAACTAATTTCAATTTGAAAAAAAAAAAGTGACGTAGTGTTTGTGTTTCCCAGTATTTGTGTTGATCAGATGACTGTTGGCTGTTTTCTGCTGCTCAGTTCAGAGAGCTGACAGGGAAAGGCTAACATATGGCAAGACAGGAAGGAGGGAGAGAGAGAGAGAGAGAGAGAGAGAGAGAGCATCACACACTGAAGGGAGGAGAGACAAGAAATGACAGAAGGTTGTACGGAAACAGAGAGCAACAGAGGAGGAGGGGTTGGGGGTATAAGTAAGAGCAGCGAGAACATGGGGGACGACAAAAATGATGGCGACCGGAAAAAGAATGCCGACGAGTGGGCGGGGGGCTCAGGAGTGAGAAACAGGGTGAGAGGGTTGCAGATCCTATAACTTGGAAGCAGAGGAGGTGACAGTGGGGGGGGGGGGGGTTCACTGCTCAGTGATGTGTTATGATCCAACACCCCTACACACACACTAACGTGTTGTTGTCACTTAGGGGGACACAGACAGAAGGACTTACCTTAAAAGATACGGCTCGAGACATTCTATGTCTTTATTATTGTCAGCAAATGTAAAGACAAAAAACACCAACACGTTTGTCCGTCTCTTATTAATTTCCAGCTTCTCGTCTGTGGGTCTCAACCCAAAATGTATTTGATCCAACTGAAGATATATATATATCTATAAAAATGACAAATAATTATATTGTTTTATTTTTCAATAAGGCTAAATCATTTTTTGGGGGGTCTATTTACGACAGCAGAACAGTGTATGTGGGATTGACTTGAAATAAACTCCTGGTAATAAGGAAACATGTCGCCCCGTGCAGCGTTGTGGTTTTGAACAGTTTGTGGGATTGAGGTCTATGGCATAGAGGGCTATGATATTGGTGACATAATAAAACGTGTTAGTAGGATACATTTGCCGTTGGATTTGGTGTTTTTACAGGATTTGTTGACAAAAATTTAAATGTTGAATATCACCAGCTTCGTCCTTTAACCCCAAAATTGAATTGTTTAACATGTGGGAGCGATGCTTTGGAGGTGAGACTCGGTAATGTGCCTGTGTGAACAGATTTATGTGCCTACAATGTGATTAATACACACACATACACACACACAGAGTCTCTCTCTCACACTCTCTCTCTCTCTCTCTATCTCTCCAGCTCCCTCGCTCGCTCTTCCTCATTCTGGCTCTGTTGCCAAGGCTACCGTACAGCCTCTTGCTGCATATACCTAGACGAAGCTGCCGCCTGTGGATCTCTCTCTCTCTCTCTCCCCTCCAGGATACAAACAAAAGAAAACCCTTCAGACTTTTTAATTCCTCTATTTCTCCCACAAACACACATTCTCAGATTCTGCCTTTCCTACCCTCACACACGTCCTCTGCCTCTCGCTGTCAGTCTGTCTCCTTCTTACATGCAAACACGCTCCCTCTTCTCCCAGACAGAGGAGCAGTAAAGGGATTGCCGTGGTTCTTGGTGTTTGGCTCCTGGTCTTTGGCTCAACGGGAGCAGAGCAGCAGATGGCGATGTGAAGACGGGCTCAGCCAGGTAAGAGGACTTATCCTAACCAGACTTAGGGCTCTGGGTGAGTGACTGTTCCAGCCCTCCTCTGCTCCCTCCGTCTCTCCCTCATTCCCCCTCTGTGGTTGTGCGACACGAGGTGAATACCAATTCCTCAGCAAAGCCCCCACTGTTCATATGGCTGCTGCGCTTCCCTGGCTGTGAATAGGTAGGGATGTGTGATGTAGCCTCTGTAGGTGCGTGTTCATTTTTCTCATTATCAAAACTGATTATTTGCCAACAGGTTGGTTCTTTGGTGCTGCTCTCACTGAGTGTTTCCTCTCTCATCTATTATTATTCGAAGCTTAATTTCCTCTGTGTTGTATCATGTCTCTGTGACAATGTGGGAGTTACCAGAGCGGGATGCAACAGTCCACCTCCCTGGGTGATTCATTACTAATCCATCCAGCTCTGCACTGTGTGGTCCCTCTAGCTCTCCGTAGCCATGTACGTGATATGAATAGTGTTTTGTCTTAGCATGAATGACTGCCAGAGAATGCCATTCCTGCACTGGTGTTTTGATGCAGTGCAATCATGTAACGCAGTCCTTTGTCACTGGGAATCCATATGTATCTTCAGCAGCCTGTGAATCAATTCCCTATGCAGCACATTTCAATTATTCATACAGTATAGCTTGGGCTGCATTGTAAGTTTGTACATGTGTTAATAAAATGTATCTTTGAAATGCCCCTGGAGCTGCTCTGAGAATTTGTAGGAGTGTATGTAAACAATAGAGCTGATTGATTATCCGTCTCTGGGATATACATGAGGAAGCTGCAGGCTTGCTAGGTATTTCATTCTAAGGTCATTGTGAGCGTATGTGTGTATTGATATACCAGGATGTTATCTGTGTGAGTGTGTATGACAGAGAAAGGTTGACAAGGCAGGTCTTGGCCCTCGTGACTTTCTCTCAAGTTACCATCCCATCATCACTTTCAGTAAGAGCTTCCTCTTACCCCGTCTCCCTGCCATATTCAGCACCTCGACAACACGCTCGATACTTCAACCTCGACGCGCTTTTGATTCACCTGCAAAGAGGAAATGCTGCTCTGCCTGAGAGTTTTGCTGTAATGGCGGGGACAAAGCGCAAACAAATCCTGCACATTTATAAAGATAGAGCAGATTTGAACACATTATGTTTCCAGACGGACACGCTGATGGGAGCCTTAGGAATGTCCATTAAAACACGAGCCAGCTGTCACCAAAAGAGAAAAATAAACCAGATTAATTCCCCTTGTTCCTGATTGCAGGAACTGAGCTTTACACAGCTGTCAGCAGACAGCGCTTCCTGGTCCTGTGGTTCTGCTGGGGCTTATTGTATGGCTCCGTTCAGACTCAGCTGGATGTTGGGTGCTTTGAATGGACGCAGATCAATGGAAACACTACACACATACTCTATTTGAAGAGTGAGGGGGTGGTGTTTGTAAGGACCCAAAGACAGCAGAACTTCAGTGAGGATGAGGCTGAATCTGTTGTCAGGATTCATCCACTTTTCAATCCACTTTTCCCAATCAATTTTTCCCAGAATACTGTATTATGGCTAATTGGAGTTTACGTATCATTAGACTGTCAAAGGTGTTTAACTTAAGTCAAACTGCCTCCCTCTATGACTAATATTCAGCTCGTTACTGCAGCTTGGTATTGTCCGTCACGCTCTGATTTTGTGTAATTTTGAATACAAACTTTATTGTGAGCTCCCCAACAATCGACAGGGACGTTGTGTCTGAGGTTAAAAGAGCCGGTTTGTTATCATTTATGGGTATTTATAAGAATCATCATCATCGTTCAAACCCACAGAACTTTATCTTAAATTCTCGTGGGGATCCCAAAGTCTCCAAAGGTACCAAATGTGTGTCAAATGAGGCTCAATCTTTGGAGAAAGGTGTACAAAATGATGAACAAGACATGTAGAATATTTCCATCTGTTGGATTGTAAAAACAAGTGAGTCTTGGTTTTGTGTTTTTTTTGTCAGTGTTAACATCCAATAGCTGGAACATGCTGATACAGAATACATGAAACTGAAGCTCACAGTGTGACATGAGGCAACATTTTAAACATAAAATAAAAAACAAAAGAGACAGAAGGGTCAAATGCAGGGCCTTATTTACCATTGAGGACACTGAGGTCATGTCCTCAGTAATGTTTCCTGTACTTGGGGGACTTCGCATTTTATATTCTGATTTTAGTTTTATATAAAATGTATGTAAATAAGAATGTATTTACTCTAGAATTCCTGTCAGTGAGAAGAGAGTTTGACACATGTTGGGATGTAAAATACAATGGTTAACCAAATGTCAGATTTTGGTTCCGGTGTCTTGTCAAAAGGTGTGAATCATGACCTCACTATTTGTAAAATCCGAGCTACAGCCCTGGTAAAATGTACCAAACATTTCACCAAGCGATCACTCAGCAGCCAAAGCGAACAACAGAAACAACAAAGATATTTACCTCAAAGAATCAAAGCAAAGAGAGGACGATATTTTCTTTTCGACAAACGTGAATATTGTCACTGCTCTCCCAGTGCAGATGTATGTTTGTGCTTTTCATTTTTCATGCAGTGTGTCTGCCAAAGTGTGTGTGTGTGTGTGTGTGTGTGTGTGTGCTACGGTATATGTTGGTTGCCACAGTTACCAAAACGCCAACCTCACTGCGTCATTGCCTCAGACAACCTTCACACACATAAACAGAGCTGCTTCTCCTCCCATTCATCCTGCCATCAACTCATCTCCTCGTCCAGCTATTGTTTGAAAACGGAAGCAAGCTGAACTTTCTCAGCTCCTCTTATACAACACAATCCGTGTGTGTATGTGTGTGTGTGTGTGTGTACGTTATATGTGTGTGTGTGTACATTGTATGTATGCACGTTGCCAAGACAACAGGACGGCCTAACTGGCGTCATCACTTCAAAACCACCTTCGCAGCAAGCAAAGAGAGATAGAAAAGGACTCAAAGCAGCTCCCCTCTGGTCAACACCTGCACTGTCTCTCTCTCTCTAACACACACACACGCACACACACACTGAGACTCATCTCCTGCTACTGGTGTGGTCTCATATTCCGCTGAGCTCACCTCATTCGTTCAACAGGGTCCAGCGGCACAGAAGCAGAGGAGGGGAGATGAGAGAGAGGAGAGGAGAGCAGAGAAGGCTTGACTTCATGCATACTGATTCGACTGGAGCAATCTAAATGTATTTCTGAGGGTGTCTGCTTAGTCTGGCTCAAATCATCCCCGCCTCGTAGGGAGGGAGAGAGACAGAGAGAGAGAGAGAGGCAGAGAAAGAAAGAGAGGGGGAGAAATATTGACAGTTTACTGTGTCACCTTACATCTCCATCCTCCGCTCATGAAACCACAGCTGGGAGCTGACAAGGGTGCTACTCAGGTCCATCTTTTGATGGAACAAGATTCAAAACCTGAACCAGTTGAGTTTGAGTCCCAAGGTGTCTCTACCGTATGTGTTTAGATGACCCGTAACATATTTCTCTTTTCTTTATTTTTAAGTTTTCAACACATGACATGTGGTGTTTGGCTGTTATCTTCTGTCCTTCAGATTTGACTCTGCCACACAATGGCTGACAATGGCTGGTTGCCACGGGATACAGGATTTATCTTGATCATGTGATCTGACTCCCACCAGTTCCCTGCCATCTATCATAGGTGAGTCATGTGACAGGCTGTTCAGTTTTTTGATATCCCAGTAAGCCAACTGGAAAGTCATTTTCGTCTGCATTGTTAGTTGATTAAATTGAAGAAAAAAAAAAAAAACTTCCAAACTCACTGCTGACAAATTTAGCCATCAGCAACACATTCAGATAAAACACTACACCACCACTCTCACAGGCCTCCACATTCACACATCCGCACACACCACGTGGTGGTAATCAGCCAAATGTACAAAACACCTTTATTAATGGTTGAAGGACAAAAGTGCAGGGCGGAAAAGGGCTTTGAATACACTGCTGACTGACTGTGTGTGCGTGCGTGCGAGTGTGTGATTGTGTGCATGTGTGTTTGTGTGTGTGTGTGTGTGTGCGTGTGTGTGTGTGTGTGTTGTCAGTAGATGATAATGCTCAGGACGAATGAGAGGGATGAGAGCCACTCTGTTGCCAAGGCAACGGACAGGGCTGTAAACACTCTACCCCTGACTCATCTCTCCACAATAGAGCCTCTCTCTCTCTCTCTCTCTCTCAAACACACACACACACACATACACACACACATTCACCCAATAGAGTCCCATCTGAGGGAGACAAGAGGATCCGGGGATGAGAGCCACTCCAAGTCGCTTAGCTGTACATCTGAATAGGCCTGTGGAATAAACACAACTCTCTCTGTCATATCCACGCTCATTTAAAAACACAACCTGACAAACACAGGCAACATGTAATTGAACTAGAAATCAATACGTAATTTGGTTGAATTTTTTTCTGTAGTAAAGGAACTAAGACAAAAAGCATTAAAGCGCGATTGCTTATGAAAGACAAAAGTGTGATATGTCTTCATTTTATTCACGCGGGATGTCTTATAATCGAACGCTGTGAAGAAAAGAGAAAGCAAACAACTTTACCCGCACTGGACTTTTTGTGTTTATAAGGGGTTAAAGGTGCTTGTCTAAAAATGAAGAGCAAATCAATGATTGATAGATCATCCCCACACAGCTCTCAACATGGCGATGGCTACACTGACGGCTAACAGCCAACGGTGCTAACAGCACAAATGGTGCAAACAAAGGCAACAGTGCAGACAGAGCTAACATCGTTTACCTGGAAGAGAACCAGAGGGTGACTGAATATTGAATTTAGCACCTTTAAAGCAACAACTAAAGCACACACTGTATTTATCTTGTTTTAACAGTGGTTTATTTGGGACTATCTTCATTTAACAGGAGTATCATGACCCGCCGGCTGAGCAGCTCCACCCGTTCCCACACTGAGGACTCCATCTTCCTGAGGCCCGACGAGGACCCCGTCTGGCTAGATGAGCCCACAAAGACTGATAAAATAGGCGACAGAGCCCTTAAAAAAGACAGGCTCCCAAAGTGCAAAGATGGACCTGCAGGGGGCCAAAGCCCGCAGGGAGAGGAAGTGTTCATGCACAAGGTGTATGCGCTCGTGATTGAGATCTACTGCTGGGCTGCACTGTTCGCCATCTCCCAAGTCACGGTATGCGAATGGCCGTCAGTTGAAACCAGTGGAGAAAATCTTTACTTGTTTGATGTTTTTCTCAAATGTCTGCTTTAAATTAGATTATGATGACCTTCCTGCACAAGCTTTGGTTTTCAGCTCAGCACAGACTAGTAAAATCCACAGTAGTTTAACTGCAACATTAGCAATGCAATTGTTACTGTTGTTTGGTCGACAACCAAAGCACCTCTATGTTTGGGCTAGAACTTGACACTTGCATTACCATATGTAAAAAATGAATAAATAAATTAGGGCTTTGTAAACGCCGCAATGATTATGACACTAGTTCTGCATGTGGTCAGTTTACATATTCTTTGTGCTTGCGCGATAGGCCAATATTCTTTTCTTCTCGGTTCCTTTTCACCTGAGAGAAGCCACAGCGCTGCCTGATTACCAGTGCATGAGTGACCGGTGAGTTCACGGTGACGGTCTGCCTTCCCTCTCTCCTCCCAGGGGTACTGGGTGTTTTTTGTGGTGGAAGGAAATGGACCTCTCTCTTCCATCTACAAAGCCCTGCAGGTCATTGACTTCTACCTTGGCTTCATCTTACCCTGCCACCCGATTTTTGGAATGGACGTAAGTGTCCGTCCTGGAACTCACCAATAGAGCTGTGCAAAAAAGAAACCTTGAAGATATGCTGACTCTAGTGTTGGCTGTGTCTAACTGCCTCTCCCCCTGTCTTTTTCTCTCTGCACTGCTCAGTCCATAGTGTTGATGAGGGAGGTTGTGAACACCGAAGAGCACAACTGGATTGTCTATGGAACTGCAGGCATTGGCGTGGCCATCTGTGCTATCATGGTAAAACGCTAGAGAAACCATTCAATTCCTGCCCATTTATTTCCGCATGAATGTGAGAAATATAGTAGATGTTGAATTTTTGTAATTCACCATAAAGAACCATGAAGACTTTGGAAGAAACTAGATTGACTGGATTTTTCACTTCTCTATTTGCAGATTGGCCAGTTTCCTGCTTGATTGATGTGTTTATTAGCTGATGAATGGATACACGTTCACTGCTTTCTTCCATTAACCTCTCTCCAGGTTGTCCACATGGTGTGTAAGTGGCGTTACGGCACTGGCTTGTGGTCGTCAGGAACTGTGTCGCGGGACATTGGTGATCGCCGTCAGTCTGTGAGCCGCCAGCCCTCCTTCACCCTGTCAGAGTGGACAGACGCTCAGGAGGATCTGCTGGATATGGAACCTGAGCCCCAGACACCGGTCTTTGAAATAGGCACCGACACCAGGATGGAGGGAGATGCCGCCACCCTCACCGTCACACCAGTGGGGCTTCAGGAGAGGTTGGGGCGGGCGGCAGAGGGCTGGGAGTATTTTTGGAAATAATTGACAGACAAAAGTTTTATTGTGACTAGTTTTATTTGTTGGCATTGTTATCTGGAAGACAAATGTTGCATACTTGGATTTTAAATCCACAATGCACGTTGCAGATGGGTAAACCCGTACTGTACAGCTAAATGCATTTGTATGATTCAATATGTGTCACACAGGAGGGGCTCCAACGTTTCCCTGACCTTGGACATGTGTTCACCGGGCTGCACTGAGCCCTACGGCTACGGAGGACAGCTCTCCCCCAGAGACCAGACGGCCAAGGAGTACCTCCGACAGGGAACAAACACCCTGACCCCTGCCATGCTACACACACGGGCCATAGATGACCAAAGCCTGCAGGCTGAGTTTTATGTAGGTGCAGCAACAGCAGCTCACCCACCTACTCGCTTTAAATTAACAGGGATGAACAGAAACTCACCGGAAAAGATGTACGCTGACACACACACATAGACACAGCCACTAATGCACACACACACACACACACACCCAGCGGAGCTCTGCACACACCCGTAAGCTTTTCCACTGTGTGTTAGTGGGCGAGGGAAGGATAGATACAGGCATATTTGCATACGAAAACCCACAGAGGATCCTGGTGTCTGCTAGGCAGAAAGATGCACGTTCAAGACCACACACAAGTAGTTTGTAGAATCACATCACACACAATGAAGGCCAGTGGATGACTTAATTCATGTTGGATATAGTTATCTTACAGTAGAAGGCATGGTTAAGACTTCCCCTTCATTTCTGCAAGGGCTGATTGTTATTGCACCCATTGTTCTGTGTCCATCGGCAGGAAACTCCTATGAACTTTGTGGACCCTAAGGAGTACAACTACCCAGGGCTGGTGAGAAAGAACCGCTACAAAACCATCTTACCCAGTGAGTACAGCTGCAACACGAGTCGGAACAGCCAGTAAAAGAGATTATGCAGTTGTAAATATTGTGAAAACTGCTTTTTTTGTGCTGCTCCTCTTGAATAATTTCACATGCTCATCAACTATTTAGCTCGGATGCGTTTGTAAAAGGTCTGTCTCTGTGCACCGGAATATTGATATTCACACTGAGACACAGCACCACAGCATCTTCTTCTGCTGCTGTCATCTTTTTGAATTACAACAAATCTGTCTCTCTTTCTTCATGGTAACCTCACACTGTCGTCCTCCAGACACACACAGCAGAGTGATCTTGAAGTCACAGGATGAAGACGATTTCCTCACTACTTACATCAATGCTAATTATCTCAAAGTAAGTGAAAATATGTAAGCTCTTGTCCCAGCACAGCTTTGTGATGTAGCCACTTTAGTCATGCTCCATGGATAAAACCTTGTATTCTGAATGTGTCTGACGACTGGTAATAACTGATTATATGTATATGACAAGACTGGGCATGTTTCTGTGTTTCTGTGTGTATGTGTGTGTGTGTGTGTGTGTGTGTGTGTGTGTGCGTCGCTCTGCAGGGTTATGGGGATGAGGAGTGTGCCTACATTGCCACCCAGGGTCCCACCGTGAACACAGTGGGGGACTTCTGGAGGATGGTGTGGCAGGAGAGAAGCCCAATCATAGTGATGATCACCAACCTGGAGGAGAAAAACGAGGTCAGGCAGGGCGATGATGATGATGGACGCATTAATAGATCAACGGATAAGATAAGTTGATAGTCGGATGGGTAAACATTTCCACTTGACTGTTCATTGTGTCTCGCAGAAATGTGCAGAGTACTGGCCTGAGGACACTGTGACCCATGAGGGCATCGAGATCACTGTCGTCACAGTAACCCAGGAGGATGACTACAGTCTGAGGGTGTTTACTTTAAAGGTAACACACAGACAGACTGTTAACAATAACTCACAAAAAGGGCAAATACAGTGCACAACATTGGTGAAAACAAGTTGAGGTGCAAGTTCAAACCAATTGCAAAACTACTATTTTGGCATCATGCTGAATTGAAGAAGAATTTAAACTAGAAAACGAGACCATAATCTCATGTTTACAATGTTTACTGAGGTAATAAATCAAGTGATGAGTATGATTATTTTTTCTTAGACTTCTAAACAATCTGACTTGTTTCTGCAGCCAGAGCAGTCGCCCCCTGATGTCCATAATAAAGCATGCAAGTTTAAGACACTTCTGCATTGGCTTCACTTTTCAGACCTGGAGGTGGTCACCTGGTTAACCATCTTTTGGACAAATTAAAATTTTGACCAGACGATGAAAAGTTCAGGGATTCATCCTGAGGGTAACATGAATCTGTGTACTACGCTTCATGGCAATCCATCCAAAAGTTCAAAACATTTCACTTAAAACTACAATTTAAACCTGGTGGCACTAGAGGAAAGGTCACAGAATAACCAGAGTCCTTGTGATTCATCATTGACCATGAATGTCTCGAACAAATGTCATGGCACTTCATCACATAATTAGAAAAAGAGAGATTTGAGTGTGGACAAAGTGGTGGATCTACAGGCCAACATTGCCATTCTTAGAGTCACACTACCAATGTGACTTAAAATGCAACGGCAATTTATATTGAATTTGGGGTCATGGTGGCATTGGCAGCAAGCCAAACATGATCATTCAATAAATGCAGCCTGCGTCTGCAGTTGATGGATTTGATTATTTTACAGTACGGGAAAGGGAGGAGTAGACTATAAAACCTCTTTTTCAAAAGCGTTCATTGTTGCCGTAGGAACTAACACCAAGGTAACAATTTGGGTATGCATGCAGAGCAACAGGCTGATCAGAAATCGTTCTCAGTGTGTCTGTCTCATGTACCTGTACGCAACATGATCACATCAGTTTCTGTCTGAATACCCGTCTCTGTGTTTATGTGTGTGTGTGTGTGTGTGTGTGTGCGCCAGTGTGGGGGAGAGGAGCGCAGTCTGCAGCAGTACTGGTACACCTCGTGGCCTGATCAGAAGACACCAGACAAGGCTCCACCTCTTCTGGAACTGGTGCAGGAAGTGGAAAGGGCCCGAGAGGAAGCCCCGCCCTCCAGTGGCCCTATAATTGTCCACTGCAGGTACAAAAGTAGCATGTTTGAAATATAAGGAAAGATACGTAGTTTAAATGTGTTCCCATGGCTGTGTCAAAAGGCCTATATTAACACTATTTTAATAATATACATGCAGAGGGAAAATTGCCCAGCTTAATATGAGAGGAACACTTTTTACTTTTATCATAGAAACCACTTGGCAGAGCAGAGCATTTGTCTTCTTCCATTTCTCTGCTGTCTGATTTCCCCTAGGAGGATTCGACATTAATCAAATTAATGGTGTGCTAATCAATACACCAATCCATCCATTTTCTCCTGTGTCCCTTTACCCCTCTAACTTTTTATCCAAAGTGCTGGAATAGGTCGAACTGGCTGCTTCATCGCCACCTCCATCCTGTGCAAGCAGCTGAGGACTGAGGGTGTGGTTGACATCCTGAGAACCACCTGCCAGCTCCGTCTGGACAGGTGAGATATTCTTAGCCCTTATCCATGCTCATGTCTTTCTTTAGTTCTTGGCATCAAATCTAAATCTGTTGTCGGAAAAAAGCCTACAGTCTACGTAGATTCAGTTGATCTGGTTTCAAATCACGAGCTGCGGTAAGTTGTGGTGAGCTTCATTTTCAATAGAACAACAAAATTTAAAGTTTCAACCAGTGTGTCCACAGCCTTCTTGCGATATGCAGCGTAATTCTAAACGTTTTTTTCCAGCCAAGTAAAGTGGTCATGAGAAAGCCCTTGAAGTTACCCAGAGTATTAATGAGACAAATGTGGCCTTAACTGTTTTAAACTACGAAACATTTCAAGATCTTTCGTTCATAATAGACTTTGGAACTTATTATAGCAAGAAAAGCATGTGAAACTAATAACTATTATGGCTTTATTCCATTTAAGTGTCCCGGTAAGACATTCTAGCTATTTTACAAGCACAATAACTTTGCTCTTAACAGGCACACCCAAGTAGAATGCAGCCATTATACTGCAGTGTTATAATTTACACCTGTGTTTGACAAGTCAAAATGTCCTGGTCCGTTGTGTTGAATGGTCGGTTTGAGAAAATTAGATAAACGTTTTATTCTTTGCTGGAGCCGTTAAATGGTGACCCCATTTTACTTCAATAAGGTACGAAATAAAGCTGAACTGTAAATGAAAATGTGGGCTACTTCCACGTGTGAGACATCTGTGCAGTTTGGATTAAAACTAGCTGACAATACATTGTTATAAAAACAAAATATCCTCCTCTGTAATACAAAAATGTAAAACCTGCTGTACCTAAACAAAAGTAGGCCACACTCGTATACGGTCAGTGTACCTTTTGATGGTTTGTTTTATCGTTTAATCCAAAACGATAAATCAAACTATCAAAATGTGCATGGACCGTTTAGCCTATAATATTTCATCACTGTTTTGAATTACAATACCAAGAAAGTAATTTTCAAATTTGGGTGAACTGCTCCTTACTATAAGACAGAGCCAAATACATAGCTCTGAGCTACAGCTACAAACTATCTTCAGAAACAAATAGTCTCACAAGAAATTGGAAGACAGAATGCCATACTTAAGATCTAGCATACTTTGACCTTATACTTTATCCATACTCTATACTAAAAACAAGAATGAGAGTCTACAGCTATGCTACCTGCTTTGTGAGACTGGCTTCTGCTACTGAGCTTACGCCAGCCTACTAACGTGCTCACATCGAAAATGCTAACCTGCAGATGTTAAGCAGGCATACATGCTTATTGAAAAGGAACACAAATTACAAGTTAAGAATTTTGCAGGTATAAACCAGAATTATGGAATAATTCAACTGTTTCCCTGATGATTGTGATAGAGCTAACGTTATGGGTCATCAAAGTTAAAATAATTTGTACTGTGGAGAACACAAATGGCTTTACCTTATTTCATGGCAATCCATCTAACAGTTGAGACATTTTGCTCAAAACCACAAATGGTGAAAGAGGAACTGACCAACGACTGACCAACCATTCTGTGTGTGTGTGTGTGTGTGTGTCTTTCTATGTTCCTCAGGGGTGGGATGATCCAGACATGCGAGCAGTACCAGTTTGTGCATCACGTCCTCAGCCTGTATGAGAAGCAGCTGCCTCACGCTACTGAGGAGTAGAGTGAGCGCTACAGCCACACCCAGACCGAGACACACCACTGTACACTGTACCGCCTCCGGTGGTATGCACCACTGTACCTAGCATCATCTCAATCTCACCCTTTAACAAGTTCCAACCCTGTAGATCCCTTCACCCAAGACAGGCTCGTTCAGACAGGACTGAATGGTTGACACACAATATGTGCGTACTGTGTGTCCATGAGCAGAACAAACACAGAGATCAAATCCTAATCAGACACTTAAGTGATCCACACAGTCCTGGGGAGTCATAACAGTTAGGCCCCAAAATAATCCAAGCCAACTCCTGACATCCTTTCATTTGCACTGTTTAAAACAAAAAATCATATTACTGTTAATGAGTCTCAGTCATCAAGGCCTCATTTAGTATGTAGCCCCCTCACATACTGTATGTACAGTTATCAAAAGGTTAAACTGGAGCTGAAGTATAATCAGTTCACCTGCAGCGGTGTCACTTTGCAAGGAGGAAATTGATGTTCCGTCTCCCAAAGTTAGTGTCAATGATAAGGGCCCATGCAGTATAGGTGCCAGCATAATTCAAATCTACAGAGAAATGATCAAATGCCAGCCTATTATTAAACACCATATAAATGTAAAATTTCACATGAAATTTAAGTTAACTTACAACTTTTCTCATTGACTCTCACTTTTAATGTAAAAAACAACAATAAAAAAACATGATAGAAGGCCTGTTTCAACTTCTGATGCATTCAGGAGCCACCCCATCTTCAGGTTGCATGGTGCTAAGTGTTCATTAAAGGCATGTGCAATGTTATGGAACATAGGAATGTATAACAATTAGGTTCTTAATTAAATAATTAGGATTTCTGTGCAATCTACAGTATTACAGTTTGACCATGCTGCCTGTGCAGTCCTCATGGCCCATGATGTTTACAGTAAACAACTCCTGCATTAAGGCCACATAGACGTACAGTCAGAGGCGTCACAGAGCCGGAGACACCGAGGGGACAGAGGCCAGAGATAGAATCAGAACATCTGAAAAATCAATGCAAAAGCCCAGAAAAAGCTCCGGGGAATCTGACATGTACACACAGCGAAGTGTAACGCACAGGAAAGCAAAAAGTTGCATTAAGAAAATGAAATGCATGTATTGATGACCTTTGGTCACATAAAGCTAATGTTCTTGCAAATGTCATATTCCCATCATTATCGCCCTCAGAGTCACGTGCTCCGTGATGCCTCTGCTTTCAACAGTAGCTTGAACACATCCGTGAAGTAAGAAGCCCATGATTGTTGTATAGACAGGCCAGACCTAATCTGTATGAAGCACAATAGACCAACTAAGGTTGTCTCTGATGTTTAGCTGTAAAAGTTCTTTTTTTTCCGTATTGTGTTTTGATTGTGTTGAGTTTAATGGATTGCATGTGCTGTATGGGACTCCATAGGTCCACAATCAAAGCGACGTGATTGGTTGTCCTGCTTTTTGTTGTGTAAAAGGGTTTAAGCCTATTATATTGCTTGCTCTCGGCCAATGCTTTTGATACAGTTTGCTTTTGTGACACCAACCAGAGATATTTTTAGAACATTTTGATACAATCCTTTCGAGTAGATGCCTTGTGTATATTTCCGTTTACACCATGATGGAATGTAGCTCATACTGTGGATCAAACCATCGGTTTATATTGCAAGATTTGACAGAACAAAATGTGACAACTACCTAAGTTACCTTACGGTGAAGAAAATAAATAGATTATGTTCAGTCTTCAGTATTATTACTTTATGCCTCTAGGCTTTGCTTTAATATGCTTTGCTTTCCGTGTATGTTTTTATTGTTTTTCTTAGAGAATTTTACCTCAGACTGAGTTTTTATGCAGTCCCCACTCGATTCCATCTGTGACTCTAGGCCACTCTCAGTTGACAACACGAGAAATAATCGCTATGTGTAAGGCAGCTAAAACAGTGAAGACAGTTTTCTAACAAAAATCTGATTAAAACAACTTCTATCTTGACTTAATGCATCAAATCAACAGTCGTGAACATTATCAGAGGATGGAGTTAACTGTGTGGCAGACATCGAATAAACTAGCAAATTAAACTGCCAAAATTACGTTTTACCGGAAAATAAGACTGGGATGGATAAGAAAAGCTACAATTTTTTGTTAGACTTTTGACATAATCCTCTGATAATGTCCAGTGTACTCGATTGAAAAGCTATTATTTTGAGTGCTTATTTTCTATGCTTACCTACCTGGTCCTCCTCCGGTGATCAAAATGGGGATGAGGAAATAGCCAAACAATCAGGCATACAACCAACCAGCAATCAGTATTCCTCTTCCCTGCTACAGTATCGCTTTAAGTTGTGAGTTTTTGCATCCAAATAAAGGTAGATTTTCATGAATCTGTGTTGCTCTCTCTGTGACTCTCAATCACTCAACGACACACAAAGCTCCTTTTAAACCGGAGCACCAGTGAAGCTGATTACTGTGAGTAACAAATAAAAAATATGAAATTTGTAATCAAAATATGGCTTTGAGATTTAAAGGTTTATGACAAAGCTATATTGGCTTTGTGTTCTGGAGACGTGATATCCATTACTGCAGTGATTCTTAACCATGGGGCCGCGGCCCACGATTGGGCCGCGAGCGCCACCTAGAGGGCCGCAAAAAACTTTCAGTTTTGCGCCTGTGGGCCGCGAGGGACGCGGGACCGCATAGGTTATCAATTGAAGACACCAGAGATATTAGTTATCCATGAGACGCTCAGTTACAATATAGCTTCCCACCACCTGGTGGCGGTAATGCGTCAGTCAGTTGTTTAACAAGCTACAATAAGCAGAAGAATATACTCAGCTAGCCGCTAGCCTGTAGCGAAAGTTATGGATAAGTTTTTAAAAAGAAAAAATGAAGACGACAGTGGTGCCATACTTCCCCAAAAGTCTAAATGCGTGCGCAAGTACAATCCTGACTTTCTTAAGTACGGCTTTGTGAACGGAGGCAACGAGGCAGAGCCGAGGGCTCAGTGTGTGGAATGTGGGCTAATGCTATCAAACGAAGCACTGAAGCCTTCGAAACTAAAGCCACACCTAGCGACGAAACATCCAACGCTCGTGGGAAAGCCTGTTTGGCTTCTTGTTGTGTATGCAGGTTTACATACACATGATAAATAAATGTCTTTGTGATCATCACATTGTATCATCTCATTTATTTGACAAGGGTTTTGCCTGTTTAACTCCGCGAGGACACCGGCGTCCTCGATCCCCTCCCCTTCCGTTCCTACGGCTTGCTTGCGCAAACTACGTCACAAAACATGGCCGTGTTGGGTATCCCAGCATGCCCAGAATCCACATCTTTGCAAAGAAATCATCGATTTTCTTTCATTTCTTATGGATTTTTCACAAAAGGAGCCCAAACACACACTGTCCAAAGTCGCCATAACCGCTGCAAGTCGGATCTTGAAGCATTTCGACGGAAAGAGACACGACAATGTGCTAGCGGATGTTACCATGGAGCTAGTGGCTTCAGAAAACGCTAGTACTTATACTACAAACCTTATCTTCATCTTACGTAAGCCGTGAACCAACGTATAACCTTGCGTAACGGAGCTACCCGCATACTCGATCGTGCGCTCGGACGCAGCCATTACGCACAGCAAGTCCGCTACTCACACACCACGTCTTCGACTTTATAGTTATATATATATAGTTTTTGCAAAGGCTGAAAATAAAAGGAAAATAATATAATGTCAAAATATAAAGGGAGAAACACCTTTAGTGTGTCAGAATATCATTTGGTTACCATGTGTCCATTTGGGCAGTTGTTCACTGATAGTGTAGTTACAGCCCTATACTGTCCTTTACCTGTACATATACAGCCACAGGCAGTTATTTATACTGAAAGATACTTTTTATTTTATGCGGACAAAAATCTTCAATTTGTACTGACTCCAAAGGCCCACTGCTCTGTTTCTGTATGACCTACAGGTTTTCTGACACTTTTGATGCATATAGTAACAGTGGTTCAGAAGCTACAGCCATTTTAATTTGGGTATGTCATTTTAGGCGGTTTTGCTCCAAAATAGGGGTGGAGTTGAACAGGTAACAATATAGTTATTGAATACAAATCAAACCAAGAGTGAGATCAATTAGTTAAACTAATAGTGTTAATATTTGAATGGGCCCCGGGACACTTTGTACTTGAAAAGTTGGGCCCCGAGGTCAAAAGAGTTAAGAACCCCTGCACTACTGCACCCCTTTACTGTACCTGCACCACAGAGTGCAGTTAAATATTTCTACCACTTGGTGTCAGTATATACAATGTAATTACACATAGTGCCAGTAGCTTTTTTTTTTATCCTGCATTCATCTGCGAGCTCACTGACACATGTAGTTGGCAGAGCAACAGAACAAAGGCTTTCAATCAAACAAAAGAGATTAGGCCTTTTTCGAGGCAGACATTTTGACATGTCATAGTAAGGAAAAGCCCAGGTGTATTAAATACTATATTGATAACACTTAATAACATTAACGGTATGCATTCCACTGAGGCATGCTGAATCTCTGGAATAGCTCAGTCAATGGAACTGAGCCATCATGGATGTTATCATTATCACCTGTGCTTTTCTAAAACATGTCAAAATGTCTGCAGTGAAAAGGTCCATTCATGACACTGAATTTAAACACCCACTTATTGCAACTGTTTGATTAGTGGTTAGTACAAATGTGATACTGCGGATAAGTAAATATTAATTTATGTTACCATATATAAGATCAGAATGTGTTTTTATAAATATTCTCTTAAAGTCCCTACATACCGATAACACACCCACACAGGTGTTTTCACTTATGTTCCCTGCTTAGAGCTTTTCTCAGGGCCGTGTGAGCTACAGACTGTGCTCTGTTGGCATCCCCCTCACTCTCCTGTTAGTTCTGTTGTTACAAATTCCACCTCTACCCTTCCATTTAGTACACAGTGACATAACGTAAATCCCAGCACAGCCTCACCCAATTTCCACCTAATTAGAGGTATAATCAGCCAGGGTAATGGAAAACACCTGCGGGTGTGTATGGCCTTTAAATCCCTATAAAACATGTGTAATGTTGCAATACCTGTGAGAAAGTCGGGCTTTATTGTGTCCACATAAAAACAGAAAGTCAGCCTTTGTATATTTTTGTAGCAATCTGTGTGAAACAAATAAACAACTCAAAGCAACATTCCTGTAAGGGATTATTATGAAATAATATAATAATCAGCACATTATGACGCTGATTTGCTTGAAAAACAATCTCATGTTAGTGGTAATTCTTGTTTTTTTTTCCTCACTGGGACTGACTTCTTGTTATGGCAGCCCAGTGACTGCACCACAGACTGTGGACTGCACGAGTTATTGCGCGTCTCCTTTAAAAAAGCCGAACTGTCCCTTTAATCCGCGGATCACAACGTTGACGTCACCCGGTCCCTGAGCCGCCTGCGCTGATTGGCTCGAGGTGACGTCAACCTCATAGTTTTTTCCTTTTTTTCCGCTCTCCCTACTGAACCATGACCTCATCGCTTTAGTTCAAGAAAGTGCTAAAGTGCACCTTCTGTAACTAGCCCCCCCTCCTCCTCCCCAACACACACACACATGCACAGCTATTACCTAGCAAAGCGAATCTATCCCTCCACGAGCTGACCAACTACTGGGGAGGTTTGTTGCCTGTCACCGCGCTTTCATGTCTCGTTTGTTCCTGGCGGTGTCACCCTCCGTCAGCTGCACTGTCCCCCGCCACACAGCCAGGTAAACACCGGCCAGCCCCATGAAGACACCGCGGCTCTCCCCCCTAACACACGGAGGCCAGTTGAATAACACACAGGAGCCGCGTGGAGCCCGAGGTGAGTGTGTGTGTGTGTGTGTGTGTGTGTGCGCGCGCGCGCTTGTGCGTGTGTGTGTGTGTGTGTGTGTGTGTGCGTGCGTGTATGCATTCGTAGGAACGAGAAGTGTTGTTATCTAGTGTGTTGCTGCCCACAGAGCTAGCTCACGTTAGCAGCGCTTGCTCGCTATCTGTGCTCGTGCCCCCCCCCCCCTCCCTCTGCTGCGGCGAGCCTGTCAGCGTGCACTCCCCCCTTTATGTGCGCTCCCGTCTTATTATGGGAATTAAACCCGTCCAGGCTGAAGTTATCGATTCTTCTATTTTGACCAACATCTGGTCATTTACCGTCCGACCATTTCAAGGTAGGTAGAATACATGTTTTATATATTTCTCTGTTTAATTTGAGCGCTGTTGTTCATATTCATCACAGTCCGATCAATGGAGTACGTGGTTCATTTTTCGCATGCAGACATATCCACGCGTCACAACAATACAGTGCAGGTTTCCCACTCAGACAACGCGCAGTGAACCTGCACATGAACGTGTATTTTAATATTGCTTGATGCTAATTGTGCAACGTTTGTAAAGGCAATGGCCGCTAGTCCGCATTGTGTTCTATTCTTATTTCTAATCTAGGTCGGTTTATTATGGGGCGCTATGACCGCTTACCGTCCATCGTTGTTATTAAACAGGACACAATGTTCCATGTATCTCTTTGTGCGCCCCATCTCTTTATTGGTCTCAATATCTGAGGATAAGCAGTTTTTGATGAGTTGATTTTCCACATTTTTATTTATACGCTATTTATAGGCAGTGTATTTCATGTCAGGTATTCGTGGTATTATTTTCATCAGTATCTATATCGTGATTATTGTTATGATAGATTCCTATGTAGTCCCAGCTTGTTATATGATCCTGCCGTTTGCAGTAGCCTACTGGGAGCATATTGATTAGAGGTCACCAGAAGGCTTTATACCAGGTTATGTTGTTTACAGTATGATGACGCTTCTGCCCCAACAGGGCTTTGACCAGGAATTGATTTTGTCCAAATTACATGATCACCGTAACAGCACTTCTCTTGTTACACTGTTTTTTTCCCCCATGGAGCCCATTACCATGTTACTCACTTCAGGCCTGTCACTCTATTAAACCTTTTTGTTATAACAACACATTTATTATTCACATCCAGCTGCTGGAGTATATTGCTGTCAGCCACACAGGCATTCATAAATAAGGGTTTGCAGATGAAATTCAAGTCAGTTCACTCAAGTAGATTTTATCGATTAGTCTATTGACAAAAAATTGAATTGCAGCCATTTTGATAATCCATTAACTGTGATTTTCTTTCGAGAAACTAACCAAACATTACAGTTCCATTTTCTCAACTTGATGATTTGCTGGGTTTTCTTTCTCTTATGTGATAGTAAACTAAATATACTTGAGTTATTCAGACAAAACAGGCAATATTTACACAGCAACTCGGGTTTTAGGAAAATGAGATTAGTCAAGAGAATTAAATTGAGAGCCCTCAATTGAAGGTTATTTTCCTTAATTTCAAAGACTAATTTAGTCTTAGAAATCAGCTAATGTAACGAAAGCTGTCAGGAAATAGGTTAGAAATGCTCTTATCAGACCAGATATCTGATACCTAATAACTAATCCATGCAGTGTTTTGAAGGCATACCAGCACACACAAACACAATCTGTAATTCTTGTTACTTAATTCTCCACTGTAAACCGATGACCCTATAATCCTCCAGCAGCCCCGTGTTGACGGTGTTGGCTGCGGAGTCCCTTGTTGTGGTCGCATGTAAGAAAGTGTAAACGCATGCAGATGCAAGCTTTCCGTTCATGAGAGACAGAGCCTGTGTCACCGGGTGAAGGGCGTGAGGTGCTCTGATGATGTAATTCTTTGTGGTCTAAACAAAACATTTCCTGTCTCCCATTGTATAAACCGAAGAGCCGTCTTTATATTGGTCTACTCCAGGCTCTGGCCACAGGTGACGTGATGCAGCGAGTTAATGAATAACCTGGATGGTATTACATCAGCGCTGGTTGCCCTCCAGTTGCTCTCTTTGTGTTTGCTTCTCTCACCGATGTCTGATATGGCAATCAATCCACAATATGGCATTATTGAGCTATCGTCACGCTTCGCTCATTGTTTTGTTTTGTTTGTCTTCGGACATTTTGCACTTGTTTGCAAGTGTCTCCGTTTTATGGAGATAAAGTTACTTCCCCAATTTTTTTTGTTGTATTGACCCATTACAAAGAGGCTTCCTTCATTATCACTCTTTTGTTATCAGAGAGTAACAGTGAAGTCTGTTGATATTGAAACAAAGTAAATAAGAAAAAGTATCGCACCTGTTTAGTACAGCAGCTTAGACATGAGAATGGCAATGCTAAACTTGCCTCATACATTTATTTGTAGTACGGGTTGATACATGTGTAAGCTTCTTTTGCTTTTAATGATGCACAACTGGAAGTTCCATTGCCTCTGAGTCACCGTAGGTAAATTCACATATTCAAATTCCCCAACAGCGTAAAAACTAAAAAATCCTTCAAAATGAACCCGTTGATCGGGTTCTTCTGCCTTCAGCCGAGCCGAGGTGTGGCTGCATCACTTCATCTTCAAGATGCACACAACCTTGTCCACCTAAAGTCTTCGGACTTTGTGCACTTGTTTGCAAGTGGACTTCATTTTTTTGGAAAAGCACTCGTATGTTGTTGTTTCTTTAGCCAGTTCATACAGCTCGAGTTGTGAGAATTTACATAAGTGTGTGTGCAGCATTGTCAGTTTTAGCTCCCCCCCCTTGCATCCTGATCCACCATCAGCACCAGTAGCATCCCATCATCATCATCACCACCACCCTCCCCGTGCCCCCATGCTCACCAACCGGGGCTGTTTCTATGGCAACAACAGAATCTGCTCCGGGCCTGTACACGCTGTCTCCATCTCTCTGCCTTCTCTCCTCTCGGCTTGTTTTCCTTCTGTTCAGCCAGAGCCTCACAGCAAGCTCCTGGCTGCTGCCTATTTTAGTGCGAAGGGCTTGTTTGTTCTTTTCCTGATTGGGGGGGGGGAGAAAGAAAGATGGCTTTGCATAAGGGGGTCATGGTTGTGGTCGTTATGCTGAGTAAGCATACTGAGGTTTGCGCTCCCTCTTTGTAACATTTCTATTTCCCCTCCCTTTCCATATTCAAATTCCCGTCTCCACCTTTCTCTCTGTTTCCTTCACTCCCTCCTCTTATCCCCGCTCTTTATTCCCCATCTTGGGCCCACTGAGAGCGTCCTAGCGGCGTCGAGGATGCAGAGCACCAGTCTCTCTCTCCCTCTCACTATACCGCCGCACATGTAAACCTGCGCACTCCGCCCCTCCCCGTCCCCCTGTTCACTGCACAAGAGCAAGAAAGGAGAGTGATCGAGGAGGAAGGAGGGATTCAGAGAGAGAGAAAAGTGAGAGAGGCTGGGGGCGGGTGGTGGGGAGAGCAGTCGCCATTAGACATATGCAGCGTCAGATGTTGTGCTCAGCAGCGGCGGGGGGGGGGAAACAGAATAGAGAGAGAGAAAGATTCACACCCCTGGAAGCTGTGTTGTTAGCTGCCTCGGCTAAAAGGGCTCCGCGCCATAAAAGGTATGATATAACAGGTGATGGGGCAGGTCGTAATGTAGCATGCAAGCGGCTGTTTGTAGTAGGGGAGCGCTGGCGTTGCTGCAGAATAGCTGCCGGGGGTGCACATTGGGAGAAAAGTGAGGGAATGTCAATATGTCTGCATGTGGTGCTGTGTGGCTGGAGGTCACACATTGTGCCTCGCTTAAAGTGTTAACGCAGAAATCCGCATCCAGTCATCACTGTGACACAGACAGGCAGATCAGATTAACTGCGTTGCTTTCTTAAAAGAAGTCTTCACTGTCCGACTTTACTCTCTTTTCTTGTCCAAGATGTGTCTGTTATGCCTTGTTTTTGTCTGCACAGCCATGCCTTTACTGTACTTTCTGTTACAGCAGCAGTTTGGCTGTGTTTACAGCGCAGGCAGTTGCTGCTGTCTATCTAGACGTTCCTCCGTGTTCCTGTGCTGCTGCTGCTGCTCTTCCATCAGGCAGGTTGCCAAGCGGTAGCAGTAGCAGCAGCAACAGCAGCAGCAGCAGCAGCAGCAGCATGTGTGCATCTATGTTCAGGCTCGGCCAGCAGCCTGTGGGAGATACAGGCCTCGGCAGTGGGGGACGGAAAGCGATTATCTCGGTGATCCGTGGAGGAATGATGCGCGTCCTTCTGCCGTTATGAATGGCACTGCAACACGACCCGCTCCGCGTCCACGTCTCTTTAAGTTTGGTGCAGTCGTCTGCGAGTTAGTTTGAGTGTTTTTAAGCAAAAGATCCTCTTTCCCTCCTCAGTGTGTCGCTCAGCTTCTCCCTTTATGAGTCTCCTTCCTCTTCATCTCTGTCCTCCCCGCTCGATCTTCACAACTGTCCCCTCCCTTACCTTGAGCTGGCCGAGTTGCTAGGCTGGATCCATCCCCCCTCTCTCCGTGGCAGTGGTGTCAGAACAGAGGTGAAAAGTTGCAGAGCTGCCTGAACGTCTTCCCAACACACTACCGATCAGAGGACGCCGTTTCTCTACCTTTCCTCTCTCTCCGTCTTTGTTTCCTCGCCCACCTTCTCACCACTGTCTCTTCTGTTTCTATTAGCATAACATGACACATTTCTTTTTGCCTGCCAAAAAAATAATGCCATTTCCCTGCCGTCTTTTCACCCTCTTTGATTTTTTTTGAAGTGAGCATATATATATACTGCTGGTATTATT
The DNA here is from genome assembly GCF_004355925.1 of Anarrhichthys ocellatus. Taxonomy (NCBI): domain Eukaryota; kingdom Metazoa; phylum Chordata; class Actinopteri; order Perciformes; family Anarhichadidae; genus Anarrhichthys; species Anarrhichthys ocellatus. Next base: position 16,031,345 of record NW_022280032.1, read on the forward strand.
CATTTGCTCGTGTGTTTCTTCTTTTAAACGGTTTTGTGTTTTTCTACTTCATCTCCCTCCGCTGTCTGTCTGCACATTGCTATCATGTCGTACTCTCCCTTTTCAACCGAGGTTTAATCCTCCATTTAGGCTTTGGGGTAAATGAGAGGAAGCCCATTCATTTTTCATGACACCGTGTGCCTCCGACATGAATAAAACAACACGACGGCATTCACATTCTGACCTTCTCACTTGTCGCATGACACCTGGTTAACCAAGGAAATGGTCCTCGATCCACACAGGGTTTCTGTTGATATGTTCAAACAAATGGCACTTTGGTTTTTGCAACGACCGTGTGTAGCCCAGCACACTTTTGCACATGCAGCCAATGATCTCTCTACCTTGATGAGTAATTGTGTGTGTGTGTGTGTGTGTGTGTGTGTGTGTGTGTGTGTGTGTGT
>NW_022280032.1:16031794-16045356 GCF_004355925.1 Anarrhichthys ocellatus
TGTGTGTGTGTGTGTGTGTGTGTGTGTGTGTGTGTGTGTGTGTGTGTGTCACATTAAACGTACAAGCGCTGTGGGGACCGTGAGCTGGTTTAAATATCAGAGTGATTAGTGATAGACAGGAGGAGTTCAGTTCATCAAGTTTATGGATGGCTCTCTGTAACACACACACACACACACACACGCGCATACACAGGATGTCAGATGGGCCGTTTGCCTGTGTCCAGACCTGCTCTCTGAATTCCCCTAGCTTAATTTATCTCACGCCCTCAGTTTCCTGTTTCATGAGACCCTCGATCAACAACAACCAGCCCTCACACACACTTATGCCGACGCGCGGGCGCACACACACACACACGCACGCACGTTTTATTGTGGTCCGTGTCTATCTTAAGTCTTAGGCTTTGTGTTTGGATGTGTGATATTTTCTATCTCAGGACTGATGAATCTCAGGGGATGATTCAGTTGGCTTTGAAGCCTTTAAATAACTTTTTATATTCATGTTTAGCATTGTGGCTATTTTTGGTGCTCGAAGTCTGCCAGTAAAAGATAATACGATGCATAAAAATACAACGTGCACTTGACTGTGGTTTTGGAAATTTATACGCAATAAATTCTGTCATTGTTGCTTTGCAGCAGTGGGGTTTAAATGATCGCATTTGTTGCGCTGGCATGAGTGGGCTGAAGCTCAGGACGAGAGGTGGCCGTGATGTCTGATCATCAGCATCTCAAAACTCACAGACTTTTCTTCTTCTTCTTCCTCTCTGTTTGTCTCCTCCTTTTTTAGGCACCATGGATCTCTCAGCACCTGCTTCGGTGGTAGCCTTCCTCCACTGACCTCCTCCTCCTCCTCCACCACTTCCTCTCCCATCCACCCCTCTACCTCCACGCCCCATCCCTTACTCCCCACCCCCACCCGTGTCTGTGACCGCTCGGCCCCTCCTACATCATGGCGGGCGAGAAAGGGCCGACTAAGCGAAGCGCTATGGACATCAAGCGCCTGGCGAGCCTCATCCAGAGAGGAACGGGCCGTTTGCTGGTGATCGACAGCAGAACCTTTTCCGAGTACAATGCGTCGCACGTGCAAGGCGCGGTCAACGTCTGCTGCTCCAAGCTGGTGAAAAGGCGACTGCAGCAGGACAAGGTGTCCGTCACTGAGCTGCTGCAACCCAATGGCAAGGTGAAGGTGAGCAGACCTGACAGTTGATGCTTTTTGCGTGTGTGGGGGGGGGGGGCTTTCCTTTAGGTGCTGGATTCAAAGCTTCCAGCTTGCTGATAAAGACAAGAAACTGGATTCCTACCATTTTAATAATCTGCCACATTATCCCGGCAAATTGTTGTGAGCTTCGGAGTTTCCCCATGTTCTCAGTCTTTCTGCAAAGCTAAGCTAACTGGCTGCTGGTTGTAGCCCTGTTATGAGAGTACTTGAGTGTTCGTATTCTCTTCAACTAACTCTTCTACCTTCAAACGCAAATATGTGCATTTCCCAAAATGCTGTACTGTTTTGTTTTTTTTTATTTGTTTTTTATGTTCAACAAGGATTTTATGCTTTTATGTCATTTTTCTAACGTAGTGTTTTCTTTGTATGTTTCCACATGTCCAGACCAAAAAGACCCAGTTAAAGATCTGATTATTCAACCTTTAAAAGGCATGGTTACTTGTAGACTTTTGGGATAACACATTTTTCCTGTGACATACAAAGAAACATAGAGTGACTCTTCTTGCAACTGCGGGTTGTTAGTTGAAATCGTGCATTTAAAGTACAGTGCGTTGGACACGTCCGCATAATCTCGCTTGTTTCGGCATCAGTAGCAGCATCAGCACGGGAATAAAACAGGAATACAGCAAAGAGACTTTTTTGTTTAAATGGACGTAGAGACACAGGCAATATGTTGGTCTACAGCTCTATGTTCAAGGGTTAAAGGTCAGGGTATACTCTTAAGTTGTACAGACATGTTGTGTGTGTCGTGCATATGATAGAAAGGAAGTCCAGTAGATGGAACAAGTTGGGCGTTGAGGAGGGACTTTGCCTCGCCAACATCTCCAAACATTTCCAACCTCCTCTGTGCTAGCTCAAGCCTGCTCCACATCAGTGGGGTTATATTTGGCGGGCAGGCGGGCGTACTGTAGGTTTGTTGCTTATCAGTGGCCCTGAAATCGGATCCTCCCGTTTTCCATGACTTCTCCTCTGAATACGACAGCCTTTTTTCCATGGCCTGTCCACCCCGTAGCACGCTAACTCCTGTATTTTTAGTCGCTGTGTGAAACTGAAGGAACTCTGAGAGGGGAAACCTAAGCGGGGGGGGGGTTTATGTGCGGGATGTATTTTGTGCCCTCGTAGGCGTGCATACTTCACCCAACAGTTTTTCACGATTGGACAAATTCATCAACAAAGCTGTGGAGGTGATAGATGGGATTCTTCTTCCTGGCTGCACTCACTCACCAAATCTTATTTTTAGGTATTTCATTTTTTTTAAGCACAGTACGCCCAAAGTTGTAAAACGCTGATTCACAGTGGCCGATGACACATAACAGGTGATTGAAATGTCTTTCTTGGGTGTGACACATTGGGTTTTAAATGGCAGTATTTATTGCTTTTGTTGTTTTACTTCCTGGTTACAACACCTCTCAGTCTGTCAAATCTACTTATGAATGTGATTTATGACCTGCTACCATTTCATGCTCTTTAGATACTGCACCAGTCCCCAGAGTTGTAGAGAACAAACTGACTCTGTATTTCCATTTGGTGCTCAGCAAGAGAACTTTAATCACCAAAAACACGCCCTGCTCACGAAACGGCAAATAATTATACATTATTGCTTCAGATTATTGCTTTGCACTCCTTGTTGGATGACAGTTCACACTTGACTGACACTTTCCTTATGGTCAGACGGTTAAATGGAGGAGAACTGTAGATTATTGTTACTTTCTCACGTCAAATGAAACTGCGGTTCAGCTAATAGCGTTTGCATAATTGGTACATTGGCTGAGAGTCCCCATGCGCCTGCTGTTTCTCACTGCCTCTCTGTTATACCAATTAGTTTTAATTCAGCTTTATTGCCCTGGCTTCTGGCAGTCAAACCCGCATGCCTTTCTTCTCACCAAAATGTACCACTATTAGCTGGACAACGATCTTGTGTAAGAACTCTTGTATTAGTGTGTTCTGCCAGCCTGAGTTACCAGGTACCAGGACACCAGAGATGCTGCGACGCCTGAAGGCCACATGGGAGATCCTGCATCTCAGAAATGTGTGATCATCCCGACCAACAGATTCAGTTTTTGCTTGAGATAATGCTTTTATTTCAGGTGGTGATGATGCATGACCCCGCTCTGGTAGTCTACGGATTTAGACCGAAACTGGAACAAAAGCTGGAGCTGGAGAGCTGTGAAGTGTGAGAGGTTTTGGTTGTTCTTGAGTGTGTTTCAATGCTGGGTCCATCTCGGTGTGGGTCCCTGTGGTTGGCAGGTCTCGCGCTGTGGCACCCCATGGAGCCGTGCTTCCTCCTGATTTCTCTCACTTTCGATCTCATGACTGTCCGTCCGTCTCCCACAACTACAGCCTGCAGCTTCCCCCCACCGCCGACATGCCGTCATCATTTATTCCTTCTTCCTCTCCCTATCTTGTGTTGCCCCATGGCTGGTTTGTTATTATCCATTCCCCACCCCCAGCAAAGAGGATAAGGCTTGCGATTAATGCCCGGCTGGATAAAGCTGGAACTATCCGTGTGAGAGAGGAGGGCCCGACGGACCCAGACTCTTTTGTTATTGGCTAAGCATGACATCATCCCTTTTGTGCGGCCACTGGCAGGCCGCGGGCTGGGCACGTGCAGACGGGCTGTGCGATGTTAAAGCCGGCTCCCAGCTAACCCCACACACACACTATCCTCTCTACCCCCCACATGGCTCTGAGCATCGCCAGGAGCCGCCTCAACCAGCCAAGACAGCAAAGGACACCATTGTGGCTCTTTGTTGGGGAAGTGAATGCAGGAAGCGGGAGAGCAGCACTGAGGGTATTCATGGTTGTGCTGCTGCCTCCGCCTCCTCCCTGGCTGCCTCCCGCCTCACATCCCATTGAGCACTAATAGCCTGCATCCCCCAAGGCGCTGCACTCACCCTCTTTCATAGAAGCTCCCAACGCTTCAGTTAACTGAGCTGAATGAACATCCATGACCAGCGCAGCGGCAATCAAAAACGGTGTCCTCTTTCTTCTCCCTTTCACAGCCCCATCCCTCCATAACCTCTTTATTAATGCTCTCTATTAATGTGGGTCAGGGAGAGCTGGATACAGCAGGGTAGGTGGTGGTGGACCTCTGCTGGGAGAGGGATGGCACAGGCTTAGTTGGGAATGGGGCTTCCTCGTGCCTTTCCTGACCAGGAGGGCAGGCCGGTTTCTTGGCTTAAGCCTGGCTAATCCCTGCTGCTGTGACAAGGACAGCCGGCCAGGCAGGCCCTGACAGATGGACCAGAGGTTTTCACTCCCGGCAGCCAGCCTTGGGGAAGCACGCTTCATCATGTATGCAGGCATGGAGGCCAGACCTTAATGGGACCCAGAGTAGTGGAGAGAATACAGCAGCCTCCTCACAGTGACAGAAGTTACTCGTGCAAGCTGTCACATGGCAGAATGTGGAGGAACTGACATATTTAAATTCACGAGCATGTTTCAAGTTTTGTAGTTTTTGTGTGAGAGGACACAAATGGAGCCGTGAAGGTTGCTGTGATTCAGCATTTTTGGACCGTGGTATTTTTGTGGTTCCGCTAATAAAATCGAATTATGACTTCCAGACAGTGTGCTTTACATATATTGTAATTTTGGAGTAAGAGAGTTTTGTACTGGCCGATACTAGAGTCAGCACTAGGGGGGGAAATTGGGTCGGTGCATCCTTATCAGCCAGTTAGAGACTGATCATTGATTTTAAAAAAATAACCAAGGGTGGTGAATCAATGACACTGATGTAGCTTTAAACCAATTAGTGGATGAATCAATAAGCAGATCGACAGCAAATTAATCAACAACAATTTGAAAAGCAAATGATCATTTTGAAAAATGAGGGAAGTTGTGATGTGCGGCACTTTATTAAGCAATAAACTGTTGTTTTACTGTATAAGCTTAAAGATAACAGTAAAGTCTCACACCTGTAATTCCACTCTAGTATATCTGCAACTGTTAACGAACAGTAGCCCAATTGTTGTTGTTCGGTATAATGACGTCGTAGCGATAGAGAGATCCAGCTGCTGGATCTGTGATCTTGTCTGTGCTCTTAATTGGGAGGATTGGCTGAGTCCCCTGCTGTCGAGCACAGGGGGAGACTGCACATGATCAACTAATGCGTTTATGCAACAAAGAAGATCCCCGTCCATTCCACTTATGACGCAGGCTGAGGCTGTAATGATCCGTGATTCGAGGATGAGTTTGAAGATTTAATGGCGAGTATTCCTGTGATTGTGTAAAAAAAAAAGAAAAGTAGTGGCAGACGTCGGGCAAAGACACTGGTAAGAACTTTGGGAAACCCCGTACAGTTTTCTTAATAGTATTGTTCTGGACACAGACATCTCCAGTTACCACAAAACAACATTTCAAAATAAAGGAAAGAACATGAAAGTTTCACGTGTATTCTGTCTCGACAGCCGCAGCAGAACCGAGAACTTAGTCGATGAGGGCAAACTCAGGGATTTTGTCTTTTTTTTTTTTGTACGTTTCATTCACATTTTTCCTTTTTGCCAAGTTCAAACAAAGAACCCGGCAGTGTTTTTTCTACAGAGCAGGATATGTCATGTGTTTACTTTGATGAGGTCATGGCATGAATCATTGTTTGCTTTAAAGATCCTACTGTTTGACATAGACACACACACTTACATACTGTATGTAGTTTCAGACACAACCCCACTGCACCACAAAGAAGGAGTGACATTTATGTTAAAATAGATCTGTTAGGTCATGAGTGTAAAGGGAAAATGGAGGAAATGATTCATTCATGATTTACAGATATGAAATGTGTCTTTCATTGTCTGCAAAGCCAGGAGGACGACGCCGGATCCACAGCATGCATGTGCTTCTTTAGTCTGAGTCCGACGGGGAAATTGTACACTTCTATGTAAATGTCTGCACGCACCAGTTGCATCTGAATGTGTAAGTCTGGTGTGCGTCTGTATGTTCATGTCTTAAAGGTCCTCTGACATTTAGCGGTGCGAGTGTGTGAACAGATCAGGTGACCACATCTCTGAAACGATCAGTGACGATGACCTCGCACTGCACATGGGCATCGGGGACTTTCAACACTGTGCCACACTTTCACATCCCTGTCTGAAACACACACACACACACACACACAGCTATCATTTTGAGATCTTAACACAAACTAAATTATATCCCTAACCTTTAAACTCGTCAACGATGATGCCAACTCTAAACACAAGCCTGTTACCTAAACCTGTGACTACTTTGTATTTGGTCTTCGCAAGGATAGAAGTAGAGGAACGCTGTGACACACACGTCACACCTATACAAGCATACATGTAAGTGGCAGCTGCCGGTGCCAGTCGGTGACATCATCTGCTCCCCGGCACACTGTGTGTGTGGAGGAGGCTTAAGCTGACACTGCCTGTGGCAGCAGCTCCTCTATCAGCATGTAATGAACTTTAGGGAGTGTCCAACCATTTAGCCGGTCTGTAGCCACATTGACATAATAACCCTGTTAAAAATATGCATACAAATACATTATTAATCAGCGAAAGGGTGATTTGTACCGTGTTTTTTCTGCATTTGATGAATCAACTTAAGGCCTGACTCTTGCACACAGTGCCATCTTGTGCCCTCAATTGGCTGAAATGAGTTCATACTGCAGTCGACTTGTTTTCTATGGGACATCCCAGAGAGGACGCATTGAGAGGACCCGGACTGCGCTTCAGGAATGTTGGGGCCATTTTTAGACTGTGCTGATGTTGTGTCACAGGCCAGTTCACACACAAACACACATACTGTCCCACTCAGCACTGACCTTGTCACTGGTCAGGAGCACTGCTGAGGTCGGGGGAAACCGTGTTTCACTTTCTTACACAAGCACTTATCGTACGCTGGGGCTGTGTTTCCGCAATTCCACTGATATCTGTTGTTGCCCCCCCCTGTCATCTTTGTTTCATGTTGTGTGTGTGTGCAGACTGTTTTTATAGAGGAGCATTGACGGTAAGGCCGAGCCTTGACTCGCAGCCTTCTGTCAGATCTTGTTTTTCTCCCACTCTTTTTATATTTTATAACACAGGGTCAGTAAGAAACATGCAGAGACTTCTCTCTTGCCCAACACCTTCATTCTTTTCTCTTTTACACCCACATTGTCTCTTTCTCCAACACATTAGTACACATTTCTTCAGCTCTGTCTCTTGCTTCCCCTGCAATCTCCTTCTTTATTTTTTGCTGTTTCCCTCTGCAAATGACGGGATAAAAAATATATCCTCTCCCCCCCCTATATGACCAATCTTTGTTTCTGCCCTCTTGTGACGCCAGCCTTCCGATCCTTAAGAGAAAGCTTGGGTGCTAAAGGACCATAGCAATTGTTCTGCCAGTGCCACCTTCTGATCCTCTATGCACCGTCCTCCCCTCTTTATTCCTCTCTTTATATTTGATCGTCCTCCTGCCTTAACTTTCGCTCTGATCACCTCCTTGGCCTTCCTTTCCCTCCACTCTGTTTCCATGGTCCCTCCTTTTTTTTTTTTTTTTCCTTCTCTCTGCCAGTGGCATTCCTTGTTTACCTGCAGTGTGCATGCGTCAGAGCAGCACAGTAGTAGTAGCGATGCCGTAGCACTGCAGAGGGATGAGAGTTCTGTGCTGCTGCTGCAGTCTGACAGCCGGCCCCGCGCTCCCTCGGGTCGTTGACCTCTAACACTGCAGCAAACTCCATCATCATAAGCACAATCTACAGAGCAGCTGATACCGCACTATTATTTACTATCATTCACACACTTCTATTAAATATTGAGGCAGCTGTTGTTTCCTAACTCACAGGGTTCAGATGGGATGAGTGGAGGTGTAATTGTATCCTCTTAGCTGAAGCAGTGAATGAATAGTGTGGATATTTTTAATACAGATAAAATCTGTCTGTTAACTCCGTCCTGTCCAGTTGAATTTGTTCCTCCTTTAGTTTCTGGTAATATAACCCAACACATCATTATTAACCCCAACAACCTAATAGAATGTTTTAACTGACATACATGTGAAATCGTCAAGCGCTCACGGTTTGTTTTTGCCCGAGAGGTGACACTTTTAGCTTTGTGTCTGCTGAGTGTATTTGTGCTGTGCATGTATGTATAGTAAAAGGCCTGTAATCCCCAGGCGTCGAGATCAGGCTCCCAAATTAGATGGGATCCCATTAGGATCATTAGCCAAGGTTACGCAGGGTTAGTAAAGATGGAGGGTGTAGGGGATTTTAAACAAAGAAAGAGAGGCATGGAGATGAACATGTAAGAAGGAAAAATAACAAAGAAATGAGTGCTATGAGCACGTAAAGACTAAAAATAGGGTGAACACTGTATTTTTAATGTGTAGCACTGCATTGATGTCTTTCACTGACAAATGAAAGGCTGTACAGTTTTCTATGAGCGCCTGTAAAGGGCTCGATGCTATCACATGTCATCTGTGTTAAGTGTTTGAGGGGCTATTATAGAACTTTATTGTACAGTCGACGGTAGAGAAATGACAGGAAGTGAGGGGATCGACGTGCGACATGTGACGTGTAATGAAGTCTTTTAACCAGACTCAAACCAGGAACGTTGCATTTAAAGGTCTGTGCCTTAAACCCCTCGGCCATCAGGGCGCCTCGACAAGCAGCGGAGAACAGATACAACTCTGAAGTCATCCGTGGTAACCTCTTTATGCATCGTAGAGGTGTCATCGAGTTGTTTGAAGTCCCTCACGATCGATGCTACGGATCAGGCTTTGTGCCTCAGCTTTTCATGCCTTTGTGTCTGGATGCAGGCAGGCAGAGCTAAGCCGCTCTTTTACTTGTAGCCAGACTTCAGAGGCTGACCTTGTCCTGTCTAACTCACCTGCATGGCTGTCTGCCCAGGCGCTTGGGCCACAGCTGCTCTGTAAGCAGAAACATAATCAGTCACTCTATGCACACTGTATAGCTGTGTGTACATGAGCTCTCATCACCAGCGGGCCTTTCAGCATACACACAGAGCGATGAAGGGATGGTGGCCACGCTGAGAGAAAGTGCGGTTTTGTCTTGGAGCTAGAGCGGCTGTTCAACGTTCACGTTTTTTTAGATGAGGGTGGTGCACTCTGCGTTACGTTTTTGAGTTTCCTCTTCTTCCCTCTCTTGCTCTTCCTTTTCCTCTAGCATCTTTCTCTATCTCATCTCCATCTCCCCCTGCCCCACTACTCCACTAACCCCACCCTCTTTATCCCTCTCTTCAGCTCGCTCGCCCTCCTCCCTCTCTCCTCTCCTGTCCAGTGGCGGCTCAATGATGCAGTGATTCATAGCTGCAGTAGGCGCTGCCTGGTGGTCATGTGACCAAAGCCTGCCTGACAACATGGGGAACAACACAGCCTGGCTGGTGTGTGTGCGCAGGCACACGCTCACACTATCACACACACACACACAGAGGCATACTCTATCACACTGGCGCATGCTCATACTTTCTCATCTTGCTCACTATCTGATACACTGATGGATCCAAACCCTTCACAACGTAGTCAGCTTTTTGGATTTTATCAGTTTTACCTCAGATTATGAGAGAAAACCCTCTGAGCAGTATCTGCTCAGTAAATATTACCGCCGCAGTTGCACAGTGCAAACTCAACCTAATGCATTTTTCATAAACCTGTGCTTTCTCTTCATAACTTACTCCAGCGTCACCTGTAGTTCATCCTGCTTACTGGTGCAGTCACTGGCATCCATAAAGCCAGTGTTTAGTGTTTAGAGTTCCTTTTGTTTGCCTTGTTGCTGCTTCCTGGTGGGTATCAGGGAAGCAGAGTTGTCAAGTTTTTGGGGAAACTACCTCAGGGTCAGACAGCCGGAGATGTCAACCCTGCTGCAGCTCATTTGCATTTCTTTTGTCACAAAGTTTGAAAGAAAAGACTTTGCTCAGCTGAGAGGGAATACGCTTCATTTTCCTTTTAATGATCAGCTGGTCTGATAAAATGTATTGGTTTTATCTAGAGGTGTGTGTGTGTGTGTGTGTGTGTGTGTGTGTGTGTGTGTGTGTGTGTGTGTCCCAAATGCAATGCATTCCCAGTTACACTGTCCAGTATTAGATTATTCTAATTCTGGTCATATTAACCAACTCTTTCTTCCTTGTTGGCAATGGATGCTTGTTGTACGTTTCACAGTGGCACTAGAAAATAACTCTCCTCTCTTCCTTGTTGTTTATCTGTTGTGCAGGTGGAGCTGGGCAGGAAGCAGGAAGTGGTGGTTTATGACCAGAGTTCCAAAGAGGCGGGGCATCTGTCCAAAGACGGCTTTGTGCACATTCTCATGGGGAAGTTGGAGGGCACCTTCCACAAAGTCTTCCTGCTCACTGGTACGTGACAGTGTGACGAGCATGAGTGCGATGAAGGCAGTGTTTGTTTTTCTTCATTTTTCCCTATGTAAACAAAAGATGAGTCCCTTCATCCAGAATGGTCTCTTTTAATTACCCACTTGTTATTGCAAAGCGGGGAAGTGTGCCTCACCTCACCCCGCTTGACTGATTTGAGTGTAGTTCCACAGTTTGGTCAGCAGATGTCACCGATGAGCCCGACAAGCGTTCGTCTCCTCACATTATTCGAGTTGTTCCTCATTTGTTAACCGGCAGTAATCACGGGTTCAGAGGTTCACAGGTATGTGTGAAGACAGGAACGAGAGGAGGAAGTATAAAAGCCCGGCTACAAAGCCTCTCTGATGACTCTTTGATGTTTAAGCTTCCCCCGGAGTCGTTCTCTTCCCCAGCACCACTGAAATAAAGCTGCAGCTTAATTTCAATCCTCTGGTCTTATTTACCACATATATATCCTGACATAGTGTCCACTAAGCACACTAAGACTTATAATTGAGCCCCAGCATGACTGTTAATAGCCTAGTTGAGTTAATAACATCTCCATTGTGGTGGCTGCAGCATTTTAAGGGACAGTAAACACACACCGACCAGCGGAGGCTTCTGAGTCCGTCTCCAATGTGTCAGAATGGGGAGCGTAATCTGCCTCAGTCAGGATTGGAAATGAGACGGCAGAAGCACGCTGCTTGGGCAAATTTCTGCTCACTTCTCGGCATTCCCACATCCCCATTCTTCTCCTCTTCTCAGTTCCCTCCCCTCCGCTGGGAGATTAGCGCTTCTTCATGAGTCATTCATATATTTTGAGGATTGCCTCAAAGCACCCGGGCTCCACAATTAGTCACAGAGATGTACTGAGCACATGCTTAGGCTGGGCACACCCACAATGCATGCTCAATATCACACATACTCTCCCGAAAGCCAGGACTTTCCTCCTCAGCTTTTCTGATTAGACCGTCATACCCGTCTTAATGAAAGACCCCTTGTCAGCGATTCCCTCCTCTTCCTCTTTATCAGTCTCCTCGGCTTACTGTCGCTGCGTTTCATCAGGAAAAAGAAGGAATCGCACTTCTTCCGTTTCTGTCCCCGCTTTTCTGCTGTTTCCACGACAACAGTGGCAGAGAATATTCCCCAGAAGGACTCAGCCAATGGCGTCGGCTGTTGTTCGGGTGGTTGTATTATTGGGGTCAGTGGAGCTATGCAGCCTGCGTCCGTGCATACTTGATGTTTGTGTGTTTATGCGTGTAGGTGGGTGGGCAGAAGGGGGGGGGGGGGGGGGGGGGGGGGGGGGGGGGGGGGCGTTGCGTGTACACGTATGCACGCTTGCATGTTGTGCATGATAACATGCGGATGAGTGCTGCAGGATGTGTTTGTGTGTCAAAGGAAGCTGCAGAGTTATCATGAGAGAGATGTCGTGAGAGACAAGAAGGGGACATGGTGGCCAGGGAATAAGGCTTTTGAACAATGCTTATTAAATCATTTTAATGAACGAGACATGATGCTTATTCGAAAATATATGGGGGAACAATTTAAACCATCAGTTCTTTGTTCAACAATCAACAAAAGATAAGAGCCTGTGGTCTAAAAGGGTGTCAGTTTTTCTTTCTACTTTCTACTCTATTTTTAGCAATTAACTGCTGAAGCAATCGATCATAAGTGTGTTTGCTGCAATTAAATTAATGACTCGTCATTTATCAAGCATAAATATCAAACAATCCCCGGTTGCAGCGGCTCAAATCTGAGAACGTGCTACTGCTCAGACAAAACAAGTAATTTGAGGACGTCCCCACGGGCTCCAGAACATTTTTACAGGCTTGTTTCACTATTTTTACAGCTTAAAACCTGATGGCTACACAATAAATGTTATTATTAGCTGAGGCCCTTCTTTTTTTCCCTCCTTCCCTTTTTCTCTTTCCCCTCATTCTTGGCTTTGATTGTCTTTACTCCCCCTCTCACTCTCTTAGAGATTCAAGGTAAAAACAGTAATCATCCTCTCTTTCTCTCTCTCTCTCTCTCTCTCTTCCCTTCATTCCCCGCTCTCCCTCTCCCCCACCTCTCCCCCTGCCCCTCTACTGAACCTCAGATTTACGATGCTGATAATTCCTGCGATGACTTCATATCTGACGGACTTATTTTCAGCCTCACGTACGCAGACCACACAGGCACATGTACAGAGCACACCATACATACGCATTCGCTGCAAATCAAGTGAGGGGTACTGCGAGTGGGAAGCGATAGGAATGAGGGTCAGATCGAGAGATGAAAAGAAAATAATCCATAAATGGGATGGACAGGGTGAACATAAGATGAATCACTGAGCTCCCTACCAGAGGCCTTAACTGTTACTTATGCAGAAGCTTGCCAAAAGGAGATTAGGGCACAGTCTTGCAGAAACACACATCTCTCAGTAGATTGATGTTTTTTCACATTTTGAAGCTAAATGTGAATGACTTGAACTGTCCATAAACAAGGGGAAGTCATTGCAGGAAAGATGGGCGATTGGCAGATAGTGTGTGTGTGTGTGTGTGTGTGTGTGTGTGTGTGTGTGTGTGTGTGTGTGTGTGTGTACTGGGAACACATTGATCTGAAAACAATCGGTGACTCCTCTTCGGTTTCTCTCCATTCACTATCTAATCAATAGCTCCGGCTCAGAAAGCACACCACTTCCTACATGTGGATGATGTCATGGAGCTAGCCATGTCCCAACAGGAGTATATCTGGGCAGCCAATGACTCTCACCCTGTGTTTTGTTTGAAATATATATATTCAGGCAGGATGTTGTGGTGGCAGTTGGAAGATGATTATGATGTATGCGCATGCATCTGAATACGTGCACGTGTGTACGCGTGTAGTTGTGCGTTATTACTTCCTTGACTGTGTGAAAGTGTTTGTGAGAAACATGTTTCTCTGAGGACAGCAGTATTTTTACCACAGTAATGATCTCACCCAGTTGGAGCTCAGGCTGATGTGTCTTGCCTTTTTCAGAGTTCTGACTGTGTGTGTGTGTGTGTGTGTGTGTGTGTGTGTGTGTGTGTGTGTGT
>NW_022280032.1:16045366-16048669 GCF_004355925.1 Anarrhichthys ocellatus
GAGGAGGAGGAGGAGGAGGAGAACATCGCTTGGTCAGAGCCAGCTGCCTCCCCAGCGGGTCTAAAGTTTGCATGTTTCCCACCAATCTACAGCACACAGCCAAAACCAGAGACAACACTGCCTGCTAGCGTGTAGCTATAGGTGGTGTGTTAGCCGGTGCCGACTGCGTAGCTGAGTCATGCGTCACATCGGCTCTGATGTAGGCCTGCTAGGAGGAAATGTTTTGATGTTGCCATCAAAACATCATTTTCCAGTTTAAGACAGAATAAAGAGAATAATAATAAAAGAGTTTGAGGAAAAAGTGTGTAAAATTAACTTATGTTCTGCAGATGAAAGAAGCGTTTTATTCATAGCTCACATATTTTGTTGAAATAGTGACAACTGGAAAATAGAATTTAAAAACAAAGATTGGTGAAGGATCTGACAGGAAATAGAGTTACTGTAAGTCATGAAGCAGGAAATGAAGGTGTACGTGCAGGTGTGTATTTTATCCATCTAATGTGTGTATGTGTGTGTGGAGTTTGCAGATGTGCAACGCTGCTCCTAATCTTCCCTAGCGCCATCTGCCAGTGTTTTTTGCCGGATTACACGACTGGGTCAAAGTGAGAGAGAGAGAGAGAGAGAGAGAGAGAGAGAGAGAGCGAAGGAGAGAAAAGGGAAATGAGATAGAGAGGACGGATGGCGGCACGTGCCGGACGTGTCTAGATTCTCATGGAGGGCAGCGTGTACTTAACCTACAGTCTCCGATTATCCTTGATGATGAGTACTAAAACTATGAGTTATTCAACAGAACAATTTTTATAAGGAATTAACTGTTGAGGGTATTTATTAGAAAAAAATATTTTAAAAAAATGTCTGGTTCCAAAATCCCAAATAGGAAAATGTCCTGCTATCCTCTGTCTATTTTCTCATACTTATTGACTACATGACAAATTAATTAATCACAAATATATCTACAGATTCACTGATAATGAAAACGATTGTTAGTTGCAGAACTAGCTGCTCACCAGGTCGGTATGTGGACCCGACAGCTAAACAGGCTTGGTGACATGTGAGCCGAGTCACATTCCATACTACGTGCAAACTAAGTCTAACTGGGTTTTTAACGTCTGGGCTTTCCCACTGAAAAGTGACACAATTAAGTCATTCATTTAATTGCTGAGTGTATGCTGGTACATTTTCCCCTGGATGCTCACAACCGGAGAAGAAATCTATTGACGGTGGTGAGACGATACGTACTGCAGTATTAGTACGTTTGTAGCTGGGAAGTAGTTTTTTTTGGGGGTTTTTTTACCGGTTAGCATGCTGACTCCCACGCTGTCAGCCTGCCAGCTCAATGCGAAAGCACACAGGACAAGACATGGCGATGACATACTGATGGGAGGTATTAGGAGATGAAAGGTGCCTCTCTCTCATTTTCCTCTGCTTGCGCTCTCTTTGGCTCGCACACACTAAGAACACACGGGAGCTGCTGTGGGCCCCGGGCTCTGATGAGATCAGGTTAGGGTGTGACTGCACCGACTGAGGTACAAAGGTCAACACAGTTATGCGTCATTCTTCTGTGCTGTTATACAACGGGGCGGTGCGTGTGTGCGCGTGTGTGCGTGTGTGCGTGTGCGCGTGTGTGCGTGTGCGCGTGTGCATCAGAGAGAAGCTGAAGAAGTGAGGTAATCGTGGGAGGCCGAATCTCACAATGCAACCGTTCACAGAGACATTCCAATGAGCTACATAAGGAGGTCTGTGTGTGTGTGTGTGTGTGTGTGTGTGTGTGTGTGTGTGTGTGTGTGTGTGTGTGTGTGTGTGTGTGTGTGTGTGTGTGTGTGTGTGTGTGTGCGCGCGCATTTCTGCATGAATATGTGCATATGAAGTAGTGCGTGCACGCGCATGAAGCAATGTTTGAGAGTGCAAGTGTGCGAAAAAGAAAAACACAAAACAGACGGAGTGCCATTGAGGAGATGAGGTAATACTCCTCATTTCACCGTGTGTGTGTGTGTGTGTGTGTGTGTGTGTGCGCGCACACGCGCAAGTGTTCAATTAGTTACATTTATGTGCATTCATGTGTGTGCATGAGTTGTCAGAGTGTGTGTGGTCGGGGAGGCCGTCGTGCTGACCCGTGTTTGTCAGCCTCCTCAGGGCTGAAAGTCTTTAAGGTTTCCTCTTCTTCTCCTTCTGGAGTCCAGCAGGAGGTTTCCACATCCTCTGAACCCGAAACACACACACACACACACACACACACACACACACACACACACACACACACACACACACACGTGYATGCACACCTGCAGAGTTCCAGAGAGCAAGTCTGTGCGGGTGTGTGCTCCCGACAGACATGGATCACACATTTATATGTGATTAGAAACTGCAGAATGCGTGAATGTTTTCACAGGAAGTGCATTCTCTGTAGTCTCTGCAAACAGGGCCGTCTCAAGTCGGGAACATAAATTGCCGTGGATACCTGTGTGATTGAGATCGGGGTGACGTGATCAATCAGTGGCAGTTATTTACCGCTCTGTGCCTCTGGCTGTGTTGTGATTGGCTGCAGTGCAGGTCGGTGAGGTTGCACATCAATTGTGGCTTTGTTGCCCGAGGGCCACGTTCTTCATGCCGCCATCCTTCGGCTTTCCTCTCTCCACCTTCTCCGTCATCCCCCTTCGTGACCTTCTAACCTGCCCTCTCTGCACCTCCTTGCCCCTCCTCCCTCCCCCTCCCTCTCCCTCTGACCCCTCTCCATTACGCCGTGGGGAGCTTCAGCAGATCAATGATTTCATTGAGAAGTTGCCAGTGGTGCCATTAGGAGGTGAGCTCACCTTCCCCGGGGAGATCTGACACATTATTCTCAATGACCTCGCCTTCCTATCCATCCCTCCTTCAGCCCCTTTACCTTCCCCCCCCCCCCCTTCTTCCTCTCTTTACCACTCCTCCTCCTCCTCCCTCTCTCCTCTCTTCTGTTTCACGTTGCTGAGAACAGAGCTCTATTTTTAGTTCCAGACTCCTGCGGTCGTCACATCTGGCGCCAGTGCCCTTGGTGCTCTCACCCCGGCCTGTAGATACACAAACACACAAGGACATACACACACGCCAGCCCCACCCCAACCAACACCAAGGGAGCACAAAGGTCAAAGGAAAGGGCCCTACAGAATAATCTATGACATCACCTCCCTGCTCTAAAACAGTGTTACAGACTTGGAGAAGCCTTGGAGCCAAGCGGTGGCGCTCTGTTTTCTGCAGTCACTCTGCAGGTATTTAATGATCTCCTTTTTTAGGCTCACACCTTGAAGAGGGATTGTGCAAATGCTTAAC
>NW_022280032.1:16063669-16104971 GCF_004355925.1 Anarrhichthys ocellatus
CACACACACACATATATACACATGTGCCAAAAGTGGAGCCGCCTGCCTCTTAAAGGGCCAGGCATGCACATTCCTGGCCGCCCAGCAAGTCAACCTAACTCGTACACAGAAGCACAGAGAGCCCCTTTTTTTGCTCCTGTTGCACCAAGCAAAACCCAGACATTGTAGCCCAGATTCGCCTCTGAAAGCCTACAGAGCGTCTGTTTGCTCTGCTAATGGTGTTCTTGATTGGTTCACAAGAGTCTTTGCAGAGTTCCCAGGGTGTTGTGTGACTGCTCTGTGGATAATCATTAGTGTACCTAACCAGGTCTCTCCTTCTCTTCCTTCTCTGCAGGAGGTTTCGCTGCTTTCTCCTCCTGTTTTCCTGGCCTGTGTGAAGGGAAACCTGCCACTGCTCTACCTATGAGCTTGTCCCAGCCCTGCTTGCCTGTGGCTAATGTAGGGCCCACTCGCATCCTGCCACACCTCTACCTGGGCTCACAGAAGGACGTCCTCAACAAGGTAGAATGTAGTTTGCATCTGTTCACTCGTTTTATCATTGAAAGATAGCTATCTTGTTGTTTTTACCTGGCAACAAAACGTCTCCTTGAACCACTTTTTCTCTCTCTGTGCAGGATCTGATGGCTCAGAATGGTATTACCTATGTGCTGAATGCCAGCAACACCTGCCCCAAGCCAGACTTCATCAGCGAGAGCCACTTCATGCGCATCCCAGTCAACGACAACTACTGCGAGAAGTTGCTTCCCTGGCTGGAAAAAACGAATGAATTCATAGGTATGAGGAGGGGAAATGTAATAAAACAAGAATGTGATTGGATGATTGGAAGTGTCTTTATAAGGAAGTGAATTCATCTCAAGTCGAAGAATGCTATGATATTCAATACAACATCTCCGCACATTGTCACAGTTAACAAAAGGTCACGTGCAGCTTAGGTAACGGGTATAACACACCCGTTCAGGTGTCCCCCCCTCCAGTACTCTTCCAGGAAATGTCAGTTTGCTTTCAATAGCCTTTGATTGTCTCCAGACACTTTGTGCTAAACATGCGTATTCATACCTGTTCGCTTTCCCCCCACAACAGATAAAGCTAAGGTGTCAAACTGCAGAGTCATTGTGCACTGCCTGGCTGGAATCTCGCGTTCAGCAACCATCGCCATTGCATACATCATGAAGACAATGGGCTTGTCATCAGATGATGCCTACAGGTACGCTTGCTCCTCCAGCTCAGCTAAGGTGTCAGCCCCAGTGAAAGGACAACTCACTGTTGCAAGTAATGCCAGATGTAATGCTTGTAATGTTCCCATTCTCAATTTCCAACTCTTTTCCTCCTTTCAGGTTTGTAAAGGACCGAAGACCGTCCATATCCCCCAACTTCAACTTCCTGGGTCAGCTTCTGGAGTTTGAGAAGGGCCTGCAATTACTGCAAGCTTTGACTTCCACCTCTGATGACAAGATATCCGAAATCAACACCAAGCAAAGCTCAGAGGTTAATCGAGGTTTCGAGATGAACGGTCACCACAGCAACTATGACTCATCTGTGGCAGATGCACACATCCCACCAGAACCCAAGTTGCCATCACCCACCTCCCTCCAGCAAGGCTTCAACGGCCTAAACCTCTCCGCAGAAAGGATCATGGACACTAACCGGCTTAAACGCTCCTTCTCCCTTGACATTAAGTCGGTCTACTCCCCAAACAGTCCCAGCCTCTGCCCCAGTCAGGCACCCACACACTCTGAAGACGTCCCAAAGCTCTGCAAGCTTGACAGCCCAGGGACCGGCTCCTCCAACGGTGTCTGCTCTCAGTCTCCCGTCCTTGACAGCCCCTGCTCCGCTGACTCACCGTTCCCCTCACCAGGCAGCGGGGGCAGCATTGGAGGTTTGGGGCTCCGAGGAAGTGAAGGAGTCCATCGCACCGGTTCTTCCTCGTCCAGACCCAGGAGGAAACCCAAGCATTGCTCCGGCAGTTCCCCAGTCCACTTCCAACCCCACCAACCTCCACAGTCCCTCAGCTTGTCGCTGGACCCCAAGAGCCCCAGCCTGGACGAGAACCTAAAGGGATCCCTGCTCCTTTCACTACCCTCCCTGCCCAGCGTGGAGTCTGGGACCATGTGGACCAAACACAGAGACACTGTCCAGGCCACAACTCCCGTCACTCCCGTCACTCCCCCCACAGATGCCCCCTGGCACTTTGGGGCAGTGGAGGGCGGTGAGGGAGAGATGGAGCTGGGAGGAGGAGGGGATGGACGGGGAGAGGAGTCGTCGGTGAGGTTTGGGAGCAGCTCGGCATATGTGGCGTTTGGGTGTAGCGAAGGTGTGCGGTTACGAGACAAATCCCAGAGGGAGAAGTCCTCAGCGCCACTGACACAGAGAGACCACCGAGACTCCATGTCATCCACAGTGACCCTGTCCAACAGTGCGAACAACAGCGGGCCTGCGTCAGAAAAGCAGTTCAAGCGGCGCAGCTGCCAGATGGAGTTCGAGGAGGGCATCTCCGAGACGCGATCCCGAGAAGAACTGGGGAAGATTGGGAAGCAGTCAAGCTTCTCCGGGAGCATGGAGATCATCGAGGTATCCTGACAGATAATGGACCTGATTGGGGCGGTCCCTTGGGGGCAAAAATGGACCTGGTTAGAGGGAGGGCAAGAGGAGGACATATGACGAAGTAGAAGAGGCTTTTATTTTGCTCCCCTCACAGACAGTGTTAAAGACTCCAACTGAGAGAAGGACAAATAGATACACAAGCAGAGAGGTAATGTGAAAAGGTAAGAAAGCGAACTAGCATTCGCACCTGGAGAGACAGAGCCTGTGATGTGGTGCTTTACCATCCTGAACTCTCATGCAAATCTGAATAAAAGTCTGGGGGAGGGTGGGGGTAAAAGGGGGGGGGGGGGGGGACTGTCGGTACTGAAACTCTTAATTTTCTGAGCTCTGTCGCAGATTTAAAAAAAAAAAAGAAACGACCCAGGACAAGTGTCATGTTGCATCCTCACTATATAGAATATCCTTATTTTGACAGAGTTCGGACACAAACTGCTTGCCTGCGGTCAAATGTATTGTTCTTCAATGGGTGTATAGCTTGTGATTTGAACCAAGCCCCATGTTTCCTCCCAAAGCTTCACCCCAGTGTCAGAAAGCCTCAGAACCTCGCACGGCTACATCCCCCCCCCCCCCCCCCCCTCCCAGTGGCTCTGCCCGCCACAGACTCTGCATAGCAACATCAGACAACAATAACAGACTCCTTAACAGCACCGTCTCCTCACATCACCACAGCACAAGGCAGAGAGATCCCAAGGACTTCATCTAACGGCGGTACTGTATCCAAACAATGAAGCATCCTCAGCATGTTGTTGCTGAAAAGACTTTTGAAGATTCGCAGTGATGGGCAGTGTTCCCCCTTAAAGCACAGGGTGTCTTTCCTGACTTTGGTTCCCTTGTTTCCAGTGTTAACAGCGCGATGGGACTGAGGTTTCGGGAGGGTGGCGAGGGTTTCGCTTTAACGGACATTCAGCTCCTTTATAGACACCCCCACTGCTCCCAGTCACCATCTATGGTCACCACTGAGCATGCACCAGAAAGGCTGACTACAGACAGACAAATACTATATATACAATATGAATATATATAGCAATTTTAATGGACTTCAAATGGACTTTGTTCAGTTATAGTTTTAATTTATTGTATTGGTTCATTCTGGCAATGAGAAATAATATAATGTTTTGTGGATTTCTTTCTTTTTTTTCTTGTTGAATTATTATTATTTGCTGTATGGTATTTATGAACACACACTCAAACAAATACATACATTCAACAAAATCAAGCAAGCAATACGTGCTGTTCCTTCTTTGGGGAGAGTGATGTTTGACTTTGAAATGCACTTTTCTGCTTTCTGATAACCAAGTTCAGTTACCCATCACTCCCATGGCAGCAAGATACTCCGGAAGCACAGGCTTGAGTATCGAAGGTGCAAATATAGACTTCTGTTTTATATTTGGAGGATGGTACAGACATCCCACTGGAACCGGATCTCTGTAGTGCGTAATCACGGATTCATCACAATCCAGGGCTCCAGCGTTAACTAAAAACATTGTTTTGTTGTGCAGAGGAACAAAGTAGCCGCACACTCTCTGGTCGCTCATACACAGTAAAACATGTCCTGCCAGTGTCATGATTTCTTGCATATGCAAACAAATGCGCGCTCTTTCACAAGATTAACAGACTGAGTGTCCTCCCCGAGCCAGCACCAGTTCTTCATCCAACACACACACACACACACCCTATTCTGTATGCAGTTACACATATTTTCACACATGCAAAGCATAGGAGGCCCTACACACCCTTTTGTTCATTCTCAGGGGATCTTTCAGTGAGCCAAGCCCAGCACAGGGTACACACATCAGCACAATGCATGTCCGTAAGGCTCCCTCTCTTTCTGTCTTTTTTTGCTCTTATTTCTCACTTTCCAAAGCTTTGATTAAAAACAACGTGACAAAACGGAAAGAAAAAAAAAAGCGGATCTTCATACCTTGAAGTGTAAGAAATGAAAATGTTGCTCTCCTGGTGCGAGATAGGTATTTATTTATAATGTAAAATGTGTTTATTTTCCCGTTTATCCTTGATTAGCTTCTCTCTCTGGTGATCTCTGACCTTTGACTTTGGGCTGCTGCAGCTACAGTAAGTTCAGATAGACTCCTCTGTTCCCCCGAGGCTCAAGCAACTTCTCCTCACCCTCCTCCCTATATTTTTAAGAAATGTTATTAGAATTATTTATGACATGTAACAAAGATGATGCAGGCTGTCCCATTTGCTAAAAATCTTGTTATCGAAATATTATTATTATTGTTATTATTGTTGTGTAAATAGCAACTCATCTGAGAACACTGATGAATATAGATGAGTTTTTAAAAGAAAATCCTGATACCTTAGGCTGCTTGACGCAAAAATACCTCAGGTTCTATTGAAAGGCTTTTCCTTCCCCTGTACATGTTTTGTGAAAATGAGACAAAAATACAGACATGAAAAAGTACAAACTCTTCTCTGCTTCTTCTTCATCTTGTGTGCTTGCATGGGGGCTGATCGGGGCAGGGAAGGGAATCCCACTGAACAGACGAACAACACATTACGACATCCCATACGGGTCTTGGAGCCTTCCTATTGATTTTGTGTTTAACCAGCTCCACTCTGACCACAAAACACAGCTTCATTGATTTTTGTTTTGTTTTTTTTCATGCGGTGACGCATGCTTCTAAATGCTGATGGAATGTTGAATTATTTAATATAGAGGATGTGTTCAAAATAACTTCATAGAGAGGCACGTCAGCCGTGTTATGAAGTTTAGACCAAATTATTGCTGATAAATATAGGGTGTTTAGATTGGAAGAGTTCAGCACAAATGTTAACATTAAAAGTATTGATACCAGTGTCAAAATATTCTTATACATATTAACATTGTAGTAAAAGTACACAAGTATCATCAAGCTAAATGTACTTGAATATGCGGCTAAAAAACTGGAACAGCTAGCCTAACGTTAGCTCTGCCGTGTCCATCCAAAAGTAACACAAATATTCCTACTAACACCTCTGAAGCTCAGTGACACATTATATGTTGTATGTTTATTCTGTACAAAAGCCAAAGTGTAAAAAATGAAAAGTTGGAATTTTACGGGGGATTTAACAGAGCCACTTCCTTGTTTCCTTTCTTTAAGCTAAGCTAACCTGCTGCTAGCTATAGCTTCATATTTACCAAACAGATATAACGCTAAGTCTCGGAAGCATATTTCTCCAAAAGAACAATATTTCCATCTGAAAGGTATAGTGGAGTACTCTGTACTCAACCATAAAACAAAATGACTCAAGTAAAGTACCTCAAATATATGCGTATGATTCCTTTTTTTTTACCTCAGTTACAAGGTTATTTAAAGTGTTCATCCAGAAGTGAATTTTAGCTGTTATAAGGATTACTAGCTTACTACTAGCTAACAGAGGAAATATGCAGGTACACCGCAGGTTGGCGACTGGTGTGTGCCGCCGTCAGTGATACAGTCCCACAGAGAGACCCAGAGGCACACCTTCACATTTGTAAGAATAAAGATGTGTGTGTGTGTGTGTCTGAGAGAGGCGACCAGTAAGCCACACCTCTAAGCAACATCACGCTGCTGTTCCCTGTCTTCTCTCAGATTGACTCAACGTCTGGTATTATCCCTCTGCTTCCTCTTCTCACGTCAAACACACACACACACATGTCTGGTTCACAAGTCTTCACCCCCCCCCCCTGCTCCACCTCTTCCTTATTCCTTATTCCTTATTCTGTCTGCAGGCACAGGAGTGGGAGGGCGGCTGGTGAGGGTGCAGTGTTTGCCAATGATGTGATGTGTTTGTACAGTGCTTACCTCCAGGGGATGAGAGAATGAGGTGAGGTAGTGGTGTGTGTCTGTGTGTGTGTGTGTGTGTGTGTGTGTGCCCCCAGAGGACACAGAGTACACCAATGTTGCAAAAAACAGCGTCCAAATCCAGCGGGATGCCAATTAATCGAGTCCCCTCAATGGGGGCTTGACTACAAAGGCAGTTTTGGTTTCATGATGTCATGGTGGAATTTCACCTCCTGCAATCAAACCACATCTCTACAACGCATCCCTCCCAAAGCCAAAACTATTTGGTTTACTCGAGCCAGAACAACAGGCATGCTGTTGTGGGACGAACAAGTAAGGTAAGGAGAGGCGGCGAAGAAGATGGAGCAAATCCTTTCAACACTGATACACACACAGACACACACACACACTCTGTACGGATTCAAAACCAGATGGGCCTTGCCCTTTTTCAGTGAGCACAATGCTGTCTTAATGAGCATTTTAGTGAATCCAACATGAAACAAGCAGAGGTAATGGCACTACCAGCATCTCCAGCTGAGTCCCTCGGCTCTTTGTTGCGTGTCTGTGTCTTTATTTTATTGCCATCATGGGAATTCCCCATCACAAGACCAGCGCGGTAATGGAATACATAATAAATCCCACCTTCTCTCTTTCTATCTCTCTAAAATGAGCGGTCTGCCCAATGTTGGTGTCAGTATTTATCACCTGGATCATAATGGATAACCCTTTCACAATTATGCTGTCTGTGTGTGTGTGTGTGTGTGTGTGTGTGTGTGTGTGTGTGTGTGTGTGTGTGTGTTTTTCAAGGTGCCCTGAGCTTGTATTAAATAGATCTGCATCTCGGGTAACCTGCCCGTCGAGACTCTCCCCTCTGCTGTGCTGAATCTGCACTTATGCGGGTTTCTTGTTGCCAATGTAGTGTAAACTCCTTCAGTGGCCTGAAATAGATTTCTGAGTTTTCATTCATATCTTACTTACCTGTTTACTTCACATGTTGGTTGTGCACTAAAGCAAATACATGAGTGTTAAAACCAGACAGTCAGCACGAACAAATGCAAATTCTGTGCGTGTGTGTGTGTGTGTGTCTGTGTGTGTGTGTCTGTGTGTGTGTGTGTGTGTGTGTGTGTGTGTGTGTGTGTCTGTGGATAGATATATGGGATGCATGCATGTCTACGTGTGCATTTATTGACAATATATATTTGCATTTCAATTTTTCATGCACGCATACAAGATGTTGACAAGTGTAAATGCATTTGTGTGTATATGAATGTGTGATGCAGATCGGTGACAAAGGAAAATCCAACCAGTGAAGTGTCCTATTTTCATTATTGATGAACGTGCCGATAATTTACTCAATGTTCTGTGAAAAGTCAGAAAATATATTTATTTAGTTGTTTTTTTCCTTTAAAATAATTGTATGTGCATGTTTGTACGAATTTATTGTTTGCTGCTTGTCCATACTGTTTGTGTGTATGGATGTGGCATGCATGTATAACTGTACTAGCATGTGTGTGTGTGTGTGTGTGTGTGTGTGTTTCTACATGGAAAATGTGTGTGTGTGCGCGCGTGTGTATGCATTTGTGTGTTTGTAAATGAATGTCCATGTTTTGCGCCAGTGAAGCTCATGTAAATTCAACTGAAAGAGTGATGCATTTGAGTGTGCAAGGAGTGTCTGAGCGTGTACCCTCCATCTCACATGGGCTGATGGGTACCAGACGTATCCATGCTGAGGGGCTGCCTGGCGCCTGGTCCCAGGCCTTCTATATGGAAACAGTTAGGAACTGTTACGTCAGCAGGCGACGGCACTCTCTCTCTCTCCCTCTGCATTTCCACTCGCACGCATGTGCGCACACATCCAAAGTGTGCTCACACGCACGCACATATTTTCACAGAACATGCCCACTTTCTCTTCCATCTCTTTCTTCTCTTCACGCTGCTCCTTTTTCGTACACTTGCATATCAAACACACACTCATTACACACGATCACTGCTCGAAAATTGCGTCAGCACAGCATTCCACACTGTTCCACGCATCACCAAGGATGACTGACTCCAAACAGCATTTTTTGCCCTTTTTTTTCCATGGAAAACTCTTGTCCTTATATAACCCTGTATTTTGGCAGCGTGCTTGTCCTACTATTCCTCTCTGTCTGTCTCCCTCTCTCTAACCTCTCTCTCATCCCTGTCCATCTCTCACGCAAGCGAGCAAAAACTTGAGCTCTGTGGGCTGGAAGGCCATGCAGCCTGTGGTGGTTCCTCTCTCCTCTGTGCCAGGCCATCAAGAGCCTTGGTACGAACATACAGTATGTGTCCAATATTCTCTTCCTGCTTCTGCCCTCGTGCAGTCATAAGGACAATTCATGAGTCCGTCTTCATTTCGACGTGACTTCCAACTCGCCGCAGGGAAATGAGCTGAATAAATGAAGGCAGGCAGATCATTAGTGCATTTTCTGCAGCAGCAGGCATGTGTGTGTGTGTGTGTGCGTGTGTGTGTGTGTGTGTGTGTGTGTGTGTGTGTGTGTGTGTGTGCGAGGCCTGTGGTGAGGAGGAAACCCCGGCTGGCTCTGAGGCTCAGCAGGCCTCAGGTAATCCAATTTACTGCAGTTAGTGCTGTCATGGCCACCTGCTTATTACACACTGCAGCGTTACGGCAAGACGAGAGGGGGTGTCTAGACTGGCAAATCACTGGAAAACAAAAGAAAGGCTGCAAGAAACGCATTGTGCTGTTTGGAGCCTTGATATGAACAACAACAAAAGTGCTCACAGAAATGGGTTATAGTCATAATCAGGGATCCGTCTGGTTGATTCGACGTCCACTATATTTTGTATCTATGGAGGCGATGGAGTATAAAGGGGCTTGACTTGTGCGACGACACCAGAAAGTAGACAGACAGTCATTGTGATTACTCAGGCAGCGGTTGTGTAACTGACTGCTGCCACCTACTGCTGGCTCCCAGTCAAGCTCAGCAGCTTCCTGTCCCCTGACAGGACGGTAAGAGGCGATCGATACTTTTGTTCTATCAGTCAAGCCAGCAGCAGAATGAATGTGCATCAGTCTGTCAGTCCTCGGGTTTCTCTTAGCTTCTGTTTTCAGCAACGAAAGAAAGTGAATGGATTCAAAAAAGAGACAGCCTGTAAACTTCCTATCTGTGTTCTATATGTAGCAGTGAGGCACTCCCTCTCCACTGTCAATGAGTGAGTGCGCGTGTGTGTGTGTGTGTGTATGTATGTTCAAAGTGCTGACTAAAGCAGCTGGTGGTGCTGACATCTGTCTCTGTCTTTCTAATGGTGGAACAAACTGCAACTCTCTCCCAACATCAGCCCCATCAGCACTCTCTGCCCAGGTCCGAACCCCATCAATGCATCGACACACACACACACACACACACACACACACACACACACACTGCTTCTGCTATTGTAGTCGGGCAACACACAGCATATCCCATATCTCAGTGTCTGCACTTCCAAAACCACATCCCGGACAAACACCGAAGTAGACGGTGCTTCAGGTGGATGTGGCGCAGCTGACCCAAGGTCAGACACTGTCTCATCTCTCTGAGGGGCCAGTACGAAAACTATAATCACCGGATACACTTTGACAAAAGTGTTAATAGTCCGCCCCCCCCCCCCCCCCCCCCCCAGGTTGCAAATGGGAACAACTATTCAAAGACAAAGCTAGTTAACTACTGTAACAGCCCCTTTTTTCAGTGTTTAAAGGTGCAATATATGGGATTCAGAGCATTAATATAGCTGCAAACAAGTATTTTCTTTGTAAAGATATAGTGGAGTAATGTCTACCCTCGCAGAGAGTGAAGTCACTCTCCCTCTGTGAGTGGTTTTTATTTTTTAGCTTCTCTTTGCTTTGTTGACATAGACGGGCCAGCAGATAATTGCATATCTATTAAAACACTTCACACGTTTGTGATTGTCCTCTTTCAAACTTATAAATTAGAAATCTATATTTAAAAATGGGTTTTGTGTATTCACTTTATAAAATGTTGATTGAGAGGATTAGGCAAATTTAAAGTTTATTTGATGTTAATTTATTTTCTGTCAATTGGAATATCTCATCAATCTTTAGAAATTGTAGACAGAAAATACCTTAAACCAGACCTATTTGTAAAAAAAACCTAATCTGTTTCCACTGTAAACACCCGTCCATAATCAGGTCTGGTGTTTGAGGAGGACTGGTTTAACAAGCACGAAGACATGCTGACCTGTATGTCTCCAAGAGAAGACTGAATCCCACACACGTACACTGCTGACACACAGTGTGTGTGTCTGCCTCTGTTATCATTTCTCCTCTCTCTGCCCATGACCTCAGAGCCACATGCAAGCTATTTCTGTTGAGTTGCTTCTGGCAAAAAATGACTTCATGTCTGATTTGCTTGAAACAAAGAGGGGGGGGTGGGGTGTATCACTCTGTGCATGGGAAATGCCCTGCAATAAAACAGGACGCTTTGACTGACTACTGTAGTTGGTTTAGGGTTTGATGCACCGGAGGCAAGACTGTGCATGCAACTTTTCTCCTATACTTCACCTTTTTTGTCTACCAATTCTTCTGGTTTCACTTCTCTCCATTTCCCAAATAGGTTCTTCTCAGTTTCAAATACATCCTCTTCTTTCCTCAATCTCTCGCCTCCTTTCTAGGAATGGGAGTGCTGGAGCCAGGTAGGTCTGCAGACATGAGTAATGTGGCTGAGACTGACTCATACAACAAGACATCAGCCGTCAGCGTGGAGCCAGCAGTGACACAAGCACAAGAACAAGCACACACACACACACACACACATTACACTCTCAGTCGACACAGACTTGGCGGTGCCGACAATACGAAACCCAGTCATGCGAGTGGCCATTATCATCACCTTATATTATGTGATCATCGTTGAGAAGCTGAAAAATGAATCCATCAGTGATGAGATCAGACTGCTAACAGTAAACATGTCTGAGACACAGACACACACTGCCTGCGTTCATGGAGCCACTTAGGTTAATGCCCTTCTGTGTTACTGCTGAAAAATCATAATATCGAATCATAATCTCACGCTTTTTTTTTTTATAATATTGGTAGGATTTTGGATCAAACACAATCAGATCATAGTTTTAGCTTTATGAGGACATACATGTGTTTTACAGCTACTAGTTGCTGTGTAATTTATGCAAACACACAAACATGCGCACACACTCCTCATTGCATCTATTAAACATTTATTATTCATGCAAGAGTAATGTGAGGTGTCTCCGTTTTAATGCCTCCTAATGGCTTTTTGAGTTACCGCTGCCAGCTATGGATAAATCATATCAGTCATTCCTCACTCACCCTGATCTATAGGCATGTGGTGTGTGGGGTGTGTGTGTGTGTGGGTGTGTGTGTGTGTGTGTGTGTGTGTATGGTGTGTTTGGTTTTCACAAAATGTTTCGGATTCTATAAAAGGTCAGGATTTTTCTTACGTTGACAACACAAGAAATGTGTAATGTGTGTGTGGATGAGGAGTGTGTGTGTTACAGGGTGCATCAAGTTGCAAACACCGAAGCTCAAGTGTAGAAATAGTGTGTATGTACAGATAACCTTTGTACTGCTCTATAGACTTTTGTCACAAAAAACATTGACATCTGTGAAGCATAAAGCTGGGAGAGCAGGTAAAGGTGGAAAAAATGATTTTACTCACCCAAAGTATTTACAAGAATTAAGAAGAGTAAAAAAAAAAGTGACAAATTTGAATAAATATATAAACTAAACATAACTGCTCTGGAGCTTAAGCACAAATTAACTAAATAGAACTTAGTGCAACGTAGTGCAACTTAGTGCAACGTAGTGCGTGCTCTTCTGAACAAGAGACACTGCGCCCCTCATCTCTTGACTGCGTGATGATATATACTATTTTGGGCAGTCCATAGTTGATTGCAGGGGAGAGAAGACAAGTCAAATCACCGTTGATGCGAGTCTCTGCTGTGAAAAATACCTTTTTTCATTTTGGTATGTCATTGCAGGAAGAGCACAGCTGTAATTAATAACAAATGATTACTCCTTATTACAATTAATTTAGGTGTTCAGTTCAAAGGAGCTGTTACCCAATTAAGCCACTAACATTGTCTACACCTGTACTTTAACAAATGCCTGTTATAGTATTTAATGGAAGGCTGTTGGATTGCATTACATAGTTGTTTTTGTTGAATAGGTTAGGTAAGGTACAGGACGAGCTGACATAGATCTCTCTCATGCACTGCACCGACTGTGCTGATGTGGAATGGGAACATAGCGACCCCTGGATGGCTCAGTATTGACGGGTGGATGGATTTCAGGAAGTGACATTGGCAAACTCAGACGAGCACCTGACCAGAGCCCAGCTCGTTTTCCCACAGAGCACATCTCTGGAGCCAGCCGGCCCGATGAAAACATCCTTGTGAGAGGTAAACACAGTTCGCCTGACTGGTCTTAGGTCATTGCAGACTGAGCATAGGTCATGTAGTCACACTGCTATGCTGTCATGAATTTGGTAATGGAAGTGTCATAGATTGTGAGTGTCAAAAAGAGTTAATGTAGAGGAGACTGTCACTGCTAACAGCAATATAGGCCGTACCAATGGCTCTGCTCTACCCACAGTAAGCCATAACAGTGACAGTGAGTCAGCATGCACAATGCCATGACCCTGAAACTGAAGCATGATAAACGGGATTCAACCATCATTCATTTACTTATTTACACCTGTGCTTTTCCTTCTGTGATCTGTAAAAATGTCTTCTGTGAAAAATGGCTCCAAGAGAGAACACAGCTTCTAATTTGCTTTGGTAAATGGTTATAAAGGTACGACGAGCTGATGCACCTATACGATAAAAAAAGATTTCTGTGTCCACCGCATAATCCCAGAGTATTTAATACTTAGGCCTATTTATAAATAGTTTTCATAAGAATGTTCATAGGACGTTGTCTCTTACTGCATGTGGTTCTGATAAAAACGATCCACAGGGAGCTCTGTTGATGTTTAACAATGATTACAAAATAACACTACCAATTTGATATTTTTAATAACTGTTCCTTATGTTGTGCACAGGTCTGGCGTAAACAAACGTCCCACACTGCCCCCGTGTGGCTTTTGCAGGCATTACATTAGGTTTGAGGATTCCACCAGCTTCCTGTCAATCTTCGCTGTAGCCCCGCCTCTCGCTGACGTGATTGGACGCAGCTGGAGTGTCAACGAGCCAATCATGTGGCTCTGCCTCCTGTTAACAGGGCTCTCTCTGAATGCCCTCTATGTCACCTGCGTGCTCCTGTTATTTATAGAAGGCCGAGGATGCTGAGAGGAGAAATGGAGGAGAGGGCGAGACAGAAAAAGAAGGAAGAAAGGATTGTTAGGACTATAATGACAATCAAATGTCTCGCTCTAATGGTCTGTGGGAGAGGGAGGCACACGGGAAGAGAGGAGACCAGTCACTTTTGCAGGCTAAAGTACATATTGATCCCATCTATGCAAACTGCATCTGTCTAATTGATGGTTTTCCTAAAGGGGAAAATGGAGATAAAGAGAACAGGAATGGAATACAGTAAAAAGCTATATAGAATAAATAGTTAAGGCAGGGGTACATGATGAATTATATATACTCCTGTACCAAAATAGAACTCATTAATTGAGTGGCAAATGATAAAGACCATCGTCACTAAATCACATTCTTTTATTCTCTAAGTTAGACACTATATCGTGTAAAAACAAAACGATAAAAAACATGCTTCTCTTACAAAATTGAGAGTGAATTACATTCATTATTGATGAATCTGTACATCATGTTTGCGACTCATCGCTTAGTAATAAATAAGTTGTCAGAAAATAGTGGAAATGGGCTTTCACAATTACTCAGGCCTTAGTGAGTCTTCAAATGTCTTGTTTTGCTCAAGTACAAACTTTAACATTTTCAATCTAATTATATAAAATTGAGAAAAGCCGCAAAACCCTCACTTTTCATAAGCTATAACCAGCTCTGTTTAGCTTGTTTGTTTGTTGGTAAATTACTTAAAAGATTAATCAATTATCAAAGTAGTTGGGAATTAAGTTTCTCTTGATCAATTAATCAGCGCTTTCAGCAGCACATTGCTCTGAACACAGAATAAAACGGCATATAAACCAGAGGGGAGGCAGTTGGCTCTTTGGACTATTGCAATTTTAATCTACACTAACTGATGAAATGCCATCTTGCCTGACTAAATGAAGAGTTGACATAGACTCAGTAAACATAAGCCTTTAATGTAGGACAGGACATAAATATAAGTCCCCTCTGCCTCTGGGAGTCGGTGTCTGAGAACAAGGAGAGCGGTATAGCCGGTAGTATATAACAATTTAGCCAGTGATACTTACCTGCTCTGCCTGCACAGGTTCACAGTGAGAGGTCAGTGCACATGAATGCAGCCTTGTTGAGATTTATGGCCCCCCAATGACATTTCTCTGGGTTTTGTTTGGAGAGTTCATCTATTCTATATGTTATAGTGATGACAACTACAGGAGGCTCACTAAAGGACCGACTAACTGGGGCTATGGTGCAAAACTGAGCCTCAACCTACAGCACCTCCCTCTGTGCACTGCCATCTCAGATTCCCATCCAGTACAGTGGTACACGGCAGAATGTACATGGCAGCTTCATTATATGCCCATAGAGCCTGAGACCACCAGTATCCCCAAAGTGGAGTACCTGGCCGCAAGCTTTCGGTGTGTCATTGAGTTTCTGGTAATGAGTGGACGGATTACAACTTTATTTAGAGATGTGCATAATGTGAACATAATACAAACTATACTACTATACCATATGCTTGCATTCCCTGGTTGGTCAAGCCTTGGTCAATTAAAAGCTTAATTTCTACGACCATAAAGAATTAGTTATACTGGAAGTCCTGTCCTGTTATAGAGTAAGCTTTAATCCCAAGGTGCACCTCCACATATCAGCTATGACCAGATGGAAAAGGATAATAGTAGGTTTTCATTAAAAAAAAGGGGGTTCCCGACCCCCTGGAATAAAGCAATGTCTAATTGTGACCCCTCACCACAGGTTGGTTTTGTGAGCAGTGATTTGTCCCTCTCGGATTTGTCTCATTTTACTTTTTTGATTTTTTTTAAATCATCTGGGGAACCTTTATATCTTGGGACCTTTTGCGGTTTCTGACCCAGAGGTTGGGCAACACTGCCCTAGAATAAGATGGCAACTCATGTGTTATAACAATTAAACTCAATGTCGACAGCAGACGTGATCGCCATGCATTTAAAGTGATAAAGTCTCAATTAGTAGACCTAGATGTCTACAATTGCTCGGACAGTCAAAGCAAACGGACACTACCTTTATATCTAACTCGCTCACTACGTATCCTATTGCATCCATGTTCATACAGCCCTGCGTGACACGCATTTTACGCACGGGAGAGACGGAGTGGGTCGGCTCTGTGTTTACTTCCGGACTCCGATTTAGACTCCGCTCAGAAAGCAGCAGCTCCAGTGGAGGTCCGGGCTGTCAGCTATAGCACGGTAGCCATACAAGGCTTCATGACAGAGGTTACCGATTTGACCAGCGGCATCCCCAACGGCCAAGCTCTCGGCGCCACTGCACACCGGACACCCGCGACTCCAGGCAGACCCCGAACCGCTGTCCTGCTCTCCTCCGCTTCCTGCTCAAAGTCACTCAGTGCGGCGCTCCCGCTACCAGCTAACCGACTGATCTGACTGTGTCACTGCCGCTCCATGATCCGAGCCAGCTGAGGATCAAAACAAGGACAATCGCTCAAAGTTGAAGCGGCGTTTGCGTTTGACCGACCAGGATCCAGCAGCCGGGAGAGAGACACGAGCCCCGGGGAGGGCGACCGGACTCGCGGGCCAGGGCAGCGAGGGTGGTGGCTGGATAAACTAGGGGGTCGCCTCCAGCACCTGGTGGATTCATCCCCTGCTAGCTAACGTTAGCTAAGCTAGCCACAAACAGCGCCATGGATTGGTTAATGGGGTGAGTACAGACCGCTAACGTGCCTAGCCAGCTTACTCTCCTCTGTCAGGTCAACTGCGTAGTCTTTCTACTGCCGACTGCAAACGTACTGCACGGTAGCAGTCACCACCGGAGTCCGCAGTAGACAGGTGCATTGTCGTACTGAATGCTGTTAAATTCCCACTCAAACGCATTCGCACAGCCACAAGCGGGTAGCATGTTGCCTAGCTTAGTGTAGCTCTGCGATGCTAGCTCGATAGCAAAGCTGGTAACGGTCTCATCCTGCAGCGGTAAACCAGCCGGACTGTTACCCAGGGCCAGGCGGTATTTTGGTATCATCTCTGCGGCCCGCAGACACCCAGCCAACGGTGGCAGTGCCCAGATTAGGTTATGAGAATATTTCTGTATTGCTGCACAGGGAGTCTATTTATAGGAATGATTAACACAGCAAATGGGGCTAACGTTAGCAACCTGTCAGTCTTGCTAACGCGGCGGTTTTAGGTTTATTTCCTGTGCAAGGTGCGCTGGCCGCTTTCACGAGACCTGCCCGTCATCAGGCATGCTGACTTCACGGTACCTTTTGGGACGCAACAGAGGTTTTGGTGACAACGAGCTCATTGGTGGAGGATACAGCTTTTATACTTGTGAGATGGGAACCTTGGAGAGGGATGAATGAACATTATGGAGACGTTGCTTCATGGCAGCGAGTAATTTCACTGAAACACAATATAGAGTTGTCATTAAGGTGGAGTGTATTTATTTAACCTTGATGGTGCAGTTTGTCACTTACTGTTTGCTTAATACAGCTGGAGTCATGGGTTTGGGTGAGAGCTGCAAGCGCTACTGAATGAGAGACACCTGCCTCAGTGTTACACCTGCTATACAGCCAAACACCAAGGCTGTGGTCACTGTATCCAACCTGTGACATCGGTGTAAGTGACCAGTCTTGCATGTACTTATGTATTTGCTATGCAAACTTAAAGTCACCAGGTTGTCTGGACTTGCACAGTAAGGTGTGTCGCTGTGAGAGTTTCCTCTTTGCTGACTGGTATCAGTGTGGCTGGCAGGCAGCAGCACTTCGCCAGTAGATTGGGGCTGAGGAAGGGTGGAAGCATGTTATCATGGGTGGTTTTTTCACATCATAACATTTTGGCTTAGAGATAACAATGCTGCCCCTCTATACCCCCAACCAGAGTACCGGCGTGTGCGGCATATGAGCTAAAATACTGCTCCTGGAACTGCTTGGTTTGCATGTATCTATCTTGTCTTTTCCACCATTTTTACCAAACAGTCTCTGTTTCATCCAATCTTGGTAGATTGTAAATTTGGATGACCCTGACAAAAATGATCATGTGTTTTTGGTATTTGTATGCATGGCCTATTTCAAACATAATATAGCATTGTGCAGTTGAAACCAAACATAATTGGTTCTCTCTGAAAGCTCCTGACTCTAGTTTTCCTGGTGTTGGTAGCCGGTTCTTGCGTCGACTTGTTGCAACAGTTCTCTCCGTTGTATATGTGATTTATAGGTCTTAACCTCCCCCCCCGTCACTCCCATGAAATAATTATATTATTTGCCCAAACACTTGGTGCGGTCGGATTAAACTGGTTTGCTGAGTGATCTTTCAGGAATTCAAAAGCAACACCCAGTTACGTCTTGGTGGTAGAAGAGTGTAAACAAGAAGGCAGATGTCTTCCTGTGTTTGCAAACAATCAGGATTATTGGGGATTTTCACTAAATGTAGTTGATATTAAATCACACTGACACTCAATCTTTGTGGAGTGACACCTTTTTAAATGAGTCATTGTGTCATCACTCAGAAAAACTATAATTTCTTTTATTCATGACAAATTAAGTATGGTATCTACAATGTGGCGTCAGTGTCAGCTGTCTATTTCTGTATTACCTTTTCCCCCTCTGACCAGGTCTAATTTGTGTTTACCTTCATTTGAAACCTGCACATTGTCGACTGTATCGATGCGGGCGAGGTGTGTATGTGAGCTGAATGCAACTGAAGCGAGCGGGCGTGTGCGTCACTGACGGAGTGGAGTCCATGAATGAGTTAAACAAGCGTGTAATCATTCTGAATTTTAGACCCGGGGAGAAGGACGCCACAGCCAGTACCGATGGGGAGGGGAGGGAGAGGAGGATGGAAGAAAGAGAGATGGTTGTGAAAGTAGCTGATTTGGGGAGAAATGTGGAGGAGAGAACAGAAGGAAAAAAGCGTGATGAATGTAATGGCAGAGACTGATGAGGGGAAAGGCAGGGCGATCTAAAGGGATGGAGGAATGGGAGACGGCAGGTTTGTGACCCATGGAGGAAGGAGATCTGAATGCTTTTGATGGAATGGTTGATTAGGGAGGAAATTAGCAGGTAGGGGGGAGGGGTGGTGTAGTTGATGGGAAGGATGAAGCTCCACAGGGAATCAAATTGAGGTCTCTAGCAGATGACGGCCTACTAATGACATTGTTCCCCCTGTGGCCTCTGCGGGAGGCTTAACAACGGTGTGTGTCATTCATGTGCTTGCATTAAAATATAAGCAACAATGTTGTCTGCGAGCTAAATTCAGTGCATTTATTTTGGTGCATTATTTCAGAGCCGAATGACCTCATCCGTCCCGATTCAGAGTCGGGACAGGACGTTAAATCACTGGAGAGATGCGTGACGCCTAAATGTCTCTCTTTCCTGCCGGGTGGAATGGACGGGCTTCGACAGATGTTTAATCCCCTCGCTCTTGAGTGATGGATTGGTAATGCTGAACGCAGAGCGAGAGAATGGAAACTACAGCAGCTAAGTGGAGCGCCACTTTAGGCCGCCTGACCGGAGCACGAGACGGGATTTAATGTAGGCTACGCTTACTGTAGCTCGCTCTGCATCACCTGTGACTTAATGGTGCATGGGCATCATTATCCTGCACGATGGGATTAATGCGAGTAATAGTGCGAAAGAGTCACTCGCTTGTTGTATCCTCTCATTTTGTGGCATAATTATCATTGGGTTCTCGTATTTGAGAAGCCAACGCTTGATTTGAACATGTTTTTCTGCAAGATCAAAAATAATATCAACTGTATATCAGATTAGTAGTTTTGTAAGTTAGGCTGATGCAACACTGATATGTTTGAGAAAGTGTTCATCTTTCCCCCCGAAATAAGAAATCCAAACAACTTTAAGAACTATGAGGTTTGCTCTGGAAAATGTCCAGATGCCTTTGAACCAGGCACTGCTGCAGTTGATAACGAGAGCAAATGAGATAAACGACATCAGTGATTGGTGTTGTGGCAGAAAGAGAAGTGGAATTTACAAGAACCACTTCAAGACTGAACTTCCTCTTCAGCAGACGACGTCTGTCTCGTTCACTGTGGCTCACACCTAAGAAAGAACTGTGGTTTGGTGTCTTAGAGTAGCTGTTTACAGCAGAATAGTACAGGATGGTGTTCCTTATCGCATCGCAGCAACAAAGTGTGTTGAATATGTAAACATAAGCATATAAAATATATATATTACAGTGGAGGAAAACACTTTGCCACTCCATATCTGTCAGGATGTACAGCGGCTCCACCTATAGAACAGAAGTTATTCAAACTAATTCTTAAAAACCTTTTCTAAAGATGTACCTCTATACACGGTGCTCAACCCAAGCATGAGAAACTCTGTGCAAGCGTTTTGTGTGGTGGTGGTTTTAGTTTCATTCTGAGGCTGCATGTTTTGAGAAATATTTCTTTCATGCTTCCGACTTGCTCTGCGTGTATATGTAGATGTTCCCTACTGCCTTATTTCCATCTCCACCACACACACACACACACACACACACACACACACACACACAGACGTCTGACTCTGCACACGCTGTTGCACACGGAGCCCAGGTGTCTGTTTCCGCTGCTGATAATGCGCCGTGGCAGATGAGCAGACATCATCTCGAGGCAGTCACCTGCTCGAGAATAGCAACTAACCGACGCTGTCACCGCGTTGCGTGGTCTAGACGGGGATGGAGTCTGACTTTGCTGTATTTATTTCTAGCTTCACAATCCATCGTGTTTCTCTGGTACACACTGTTCTGTTATTAGGGCTGACCTGAGGGCAGTGTAGTAGTCGGCTTAGCAGAAGGTCTGAGTGTGCCCCTGCTTGTTACTGTTACAGTGAAGACATCTTCCATCCGTGTGTCAGATCCCGCAGTCAGGACCCCGTTCTGTTAAGAATCAATTTATTGCGTCTGGCACTAAAGTTGCTTTACGAATACACACACCAAAGGCGGCCCAGGCCAAGACTTTTTAAGACCACGTAAGCCAGCCAAACCTTTAGTGACATTGTTGTTTTACAAATTGGACTCGTGTTGTGGGTGGCAGGTAGCCCAGTTCCTCAACACACACTGGCTGCCCACAGCACCCAACCCTGAGAGAAATGACACCCATGTTTCACATCAGTTGTTTTGACTTCCTTTGACTGATGGCGTTAGGTGCATCAACTTATTCATACACAGTTTTAAGTTTCACGTGTCGATACCGGAGTTGAGCTGTTGTGCGGTTGATTAGGCCCGAGCGTTTCTGTTTCATTAGAGTATCGCTCAATGGTCAGGAAAATATCAGCCCCTGTTAAATGCAATCCAATTTCTCAGTCCTGCAATAACTACTACTGTACGTCAGGCCGTCAGATATGTGTTGACTCAAATAATACTACGTCCACCTCCATTTGCTTACAAGGGGGAGAAAATATTGGAAACGCCACGAAATATTGCACCTCAAACATTGCCATACGTGTTGGTTCAACGGCAAAAATACAGATGTTCGAATCGGTGTTTGATGTTTCTCTCCTCATTGGTTTGTGTGCCTTGGGCCCAGCCGCATGCTTCGGGCTGTCCTGCCATGATGTGCTGCCGTGCTGAGGGATTGGCTGAATGACGGGAAGGCTAGTTGGTTTGTTTGCTCCCCAGAAAAGGCATCTTAGTCACTTTCAACCCTCCAAGTCACTCTGTCGTTCACTCCCCGGCTCTGTTTGTTTCTCTCTTTTCTCTTTTTTTCTCTCGCGGGACGCTGATGTGCAGAGACGGTTGCGTGCTTGACTGCTGCCTGAGCTGGACTGTTGAGCCGCAGAGAGCGAAGGCAGCGCTGCGCAGGCCCAGGGCAGCCTCAGCCCTCTACGGGAAATGTTAAACAACAAAAGCTAGCATGGGTGTGATGTGTATTCGGAGCTGAGACATGTAGGAGGAGGATAGTCTATATACAGAGTAATATTTTGTAAAAGCTGTATTGTGCGGTTCTGGGAAGGAAGGAAGGAAAACGGTGGAAGGCAGTGCAGAGTCTGAACAAACAAGTCCTCAGCTCTCATCTCTGACATCGGCCTCCTTTTCTTTAGACATTTGGAGGTGTTTGCTTCTCATGAAGTCTGTGTCGTTATTTTGGGGCAACGGTAGCAGAGTCCTCCTCTTCCCCAGTAGCAAACGAAGTGAGCTGCGGGGTCCTCGTCGCACCGTTAAAGCTCAGCTGTCGTGGTGCTGAGGTGTTCGATGACTTCGGGTTTCACAGGACGGTGACACCTCGAGCAAGTGGTTGATCTAGTGACGGCCACGACTGGAGAGAAGTGCAGTCAGTACAGAAAGAACTACTGCTTGCTCCCCTTAACTGACGTACAACTGATGTGAGTTGGTTATAACGTATCAAATATTGCACCGTCATGTTGCAGTGCGCTTTTCAACTAGCTGGTGTCTGGAGAACAGGTCTGAATACTTTTGAAGTGAGCCATCTCCAGGCCTGAAGACACAGTGCTGTATCGTGGAGGGTTTTTAGGACATCGACGTGCATCACTGAGGGAGAAATAAAGGCTCTATTGAATGCCTTTTTGAGGCGGCAAATAGCCTGGATACAAGAACACACACACACACGCGCATACTTACAAACACACCCCTGAGTAAATACGGCTGTACTGTCTCTGGTTTGTCTCTTGAGACGCCGCGCTGCTTCCTTGTCTTCCCTTCGCTTTCCCCCCCGAGGCAAAGACACGGGAGAGGCCCAGAAATGAATGCGATACCAGAATGACTCGGCAATGCCTTTCACTGAATATGCACAAGTGGATAATTGAAGAATCCTAATGCGAGCATGGCTGCGTCGAGCACTTGAGGCGGAAACGCTGCGCTTGTTTTTGCCCCCTTTTTTTCGCCAGTGTGTTTGAGCGAAGACGAGGTTTCAAAAGCCGGTGAGGGCGGTACACGCTGCGTGAGTAGTGGTGCAAACTTCCATACTGTGATGGATCGAGAAGCTGCGAATGCAACCCAACTCAATACCTGCCTGCTGGCTGTGCTTGTGAAGCTTCTCCGCCCACTCCAATAAGTCCTGACCTGTTCACAAGCTTGAACAAAGATGGTTGATCTGCAGATTTTGTTCGTGATTCTCTTTCACTTTGAAGATTGTTCGGCTCATTTAGGTCACACTGTTGTCTGTGTGCTTCCTGTATTTCACTTGGCAGGAGAGTGACACCATGCTGCGACTGTTTACTCTGTCATAACGCTCTGGGCAGCCCTGCCCAGCGCAAACAACTGGCACCGCCATCAACTGGACAGACAGACGGGGGGGTGGGTGGGGGGGGGGGGGAAAAAACAGAGGGCAGGACCAGTCGTGACTAATCAGCTACTTTGTCCCGCTCTCACTCCACATCTAGCTCTTATTGGTGAGAACTGGACTTCGCTGTTTCCTCCAGCAGCAGGACTGGCTGCCACAGGCCTGGGAGCAGCTACTGTTCTGTCAGAGAGGATCTTAGTCATGGAGCGCTGCCAGCTAGAGCTGTCTTAAGATCAGCTATAAAAAGTTGAACCCCCTGCAGCAGGAGGGTTGCTGTTGTTGCCATCCACCCACAAGGGACACGCTGCAGTACAGCTGGTTGCATTTATTTCAGGACTGGTTGCAATCGTTCAGATTCAGTTCCGGCTATAAATTACATTTAACGCTACTTTTCTTCTTTGGGTAGATAATCAATTAATTAACACTCACTTTTCCCAAGCAATCGGAAGAGTGTGAGATCTCTGTGTCATCAGATTTCATGATAAGAGGGCAGCTTCTGAATGTTATGATGTAAATGGGGTGGTAGTATCAGCAGGTACACGTATGATCCTTATCGGTAAACCAGCCTCATCCCACAGAGACGCAACGTGGTGTCTAACCTACCCATCGTCCTCAGTTTTGGGAATCAGCAAATCTGCTTGTTCTCATAAAAGCTTAATTATTTCTTCAGGAACCAACAACATAACCTCCCTGACTGAGTCGGGATGTGATATGTAGAGAGAGATGGGGTAACGGAGGGGTGCAAAATGAAAACACCAGAGAGAAAGAACGGGGGGGGTGGGGGCAGCTGATAAGGCAGAGAGCAGCAGGAGGATACAGAAAGTGCGGGTAGAAGAGCGATGGAAGGAGGGAAACGATAGTGGCACGAGGCGATGGGTGAGATATGGAGATAAATGCGAAGAGGCGACGTGGGTCAGAGAGCTAGATTAGAAACAGCAGAGGTCTGCAGTGCAGGACAGAGAGGGAGATTTAACAGCAGAGAGAGGAATGGAGTTTGGAGCCGTGTGCAGGTTAGAGAGGGAGGGAGGGAACACCAACAGAAGGAGAGACGTATAAAAATGCATTGGAGTCCTTTTATTCATTGGTTTGATTCCGGAAAACTTTAAAACCAAGATTTTGAGCGGTCGCCCAGCAGACCAGTGTTTCCCCGTTCAACCAGTGAGATAAGAGACCTCATTTGTCTTGGAGGAGGAAGCATTTAATTCTGTTTTATTTATTTTTCACTAGGATGTGGTCGGCACCCTTGGGCGAGGCTTCGGCTGAGCAGTGAGCTGCTAAATCTGTGCAGAGCCGGTGGGCCGCCAGCGTCTGTGTAAGCTAGCTGGGTTTGTCCTTGGTGGCTGAGGCTAGGCCGCTAGGCTGGTCTGACCTGTAATTGGATTAGAGATCTCTGCGTTGCATCAGGCAAGGCGAGCCAAGTATACACACACATACTTTAAGAGCACAAGCGCCTCGGGGAGCCAAGTTCATCTCGGTACTCGGGGCTCTGCTCCTCCTCAACTTTCTTCTTTCCCGGCTATTTTCTTTATCCCCTTTAATCAACAACCCACCCATTCCCCCCGCTGGCTGTCACGGGCGTACAATCTTGCATTTTTTTTGTGCATAAGCACGTTAGTGTTGGTGTGCATGTGTATGGATCAGCCCTGTGCTGTGGATACCCTCTCTAAAGGGGATTACAGTTGTTGCACCGGAGC
Organism: Anarrhichthys ocellatus; assembly: GCF_004355925.1. NCBI lineage: Eukaryota > Metazoa > Chordata > Actinopteri > Perciformes > Anarhichadidae > Anarrhichthys > Anarrhichthys ocellatus. Next base: position 16,088,238 of record NW_022280032.1, read on the forward strand.
CCCCGCTGAGAGCGCCCGGGAGGAAAAAAAGCACGGGAAGAAGAGAGGAGAAGATTGTCAAGTGTGGATAATGATGTGAAGCCTCATACTGAACACCATAGATGTGAATATGAAGACATCCTACTGTACTCAAAGTGAGGGCGCTGCTCTTGACCTTTTTTCAATTGTGAACTTCCTGTGTTGCAGCTTTAGACAGGAAGTAGAAATGATGTCTTGGATGGTTTCGACCTCATTCAAAGCGTTGTCTTTGCTTCACTAACTGGAAGGAACTGGAATAGAGCTCATGATAGTTTCTAATAATATCTTTTGCAGCAGTTCCAAAGAATAATCTCGTGCCAGGAAACAAACTAAAACAAAAGCGAAATAGAAAAACTTGACACTATCTCTATGCTTTACCTGCCAAGGACGAAACAGAGAACTAAAAGGTACCAGCTGTTACTCATCGCTGTAACACATGAGCAGGGCGGGGTGAGGTGTGTAGGGCAGGTTCAAACAAGAGATTAAGAGACCAAAGTGCAGCAACCCATACAACACAAAAAGTGTTTCCTGCGTGTGTGTGTATATCTGTACATGCATATGTTTGTCAACGCTCACGTCGCACATGTAGATGCAGGTGAGGTGAGGGAAATTAAACCGCGGCAATGCAGCCAGTAAGATTAGAGGGAGACGGCGATGGAGGAGGCTTAATAGCCGATAGGCCGTGAGACCAGCAGCCATATGTTTCATATGTGTCGGCCGTATGGCTCTGATCTGCCCATGTGGCCGGTACGTCTCCTCAACTTCCTGCCACCGTGACAGACAGCATGTGAACAGAGATACAGGGAGGGGGAGCAGGGTGTAGCTCTGATGTGGGAGGATCGTAAAGGAAGGACACACACACACTGCGATTTGAGGCAAGTCACCCAAATCCACACCCAGCTGATGGTACTCGGTACCGAGCCCACGGAGACGGCTTAAAATGTCTCGTTTTGTCCGCTCAACAGTCCAAATGTTAAAACAGCAGCAGCTGTGTCTTTCTCTGCTTTTAAGATGCAACATTAGCATCTCTACATCTGCAGATCTTAACACGGGCCACCTTGCTGACAGCTCGCTGAAGCCTGCTAAAGATGAACGTGCGAGTTTGTCTAAAAAAAAAAGGAGGGATGTGGGTGAGGAGCGAGATGTTTTTGAGGGAAGAGCTTTCGTTGGAATGAGAGCAAAGAGGGAGCTGGTGTTCGGGGTCATCTGATATCTGCTGCTGGGTTAGGGTCATTGTATGGGAGCTGCTGACTGGGCCTCCCACAAGCGAGGCAGACAGCAGCTCAGTGCTGAACACAAGACGCACAACAGAGGAGTTGATCCCTATAAGGCTTCTGATACTCCCTTTAGGAAGTGTGTGTAAACACGGATACGTGTGATTGACTGGGGAACATGCTCTGTCCGTGTACCGTCACACACACACACACACCGTACTTCATTAAAACACAGTGAAGACCTGGCATACACAGCTGTGTGGCCTGGTGTCACAACACTGGCCTTTTCTTCTCTGGAGTGTGCTTCCAGCCATAGAAACCTGCTAAATGTGACCTTTTCTTAAAAAAAAAAAAAAAAAAAAAAAAAGGCCTTTTTTAATCACCGGTGGCCTCTGGACTGGGTGGCTTGTGACAAACGCTACCACTGAGCCAACAGCCTGGTAGCATTAAGAGCTGCGTTAAAAAGCTAGCAGCTCTTAAGAGTAGCTGTAACCGCGGGGTGTTTATGAGGAGCGAAGGCGTGGCAGCAAAGCCAGCAGTTTAATCCAGGAAGCCAGGGGAAGGGAGGAAGGACCTCTTCTCACCATCAAGTCCAACTCAGTCTGTCGACACGAGAGCTTCACTGAAACATATTGTCGTGAGAGGCCGACTGTATCTGTATCAGTAGCATTAAGTATATAAAGCTGTCAAATTGTGAAACACTGAATGTTTTGTCAGATTCATAGGCTTGTATACTTTTTATTTAGATCTAAATGGGAAACTTTAACTTTTTTAACATTGGTATTGAAACTCGAACTGTATCGGCATTATTATTAAAACTCTTTAAATGATACTCTGGCCCCTAGTTTTTGGTTTTTGGTTGTCAAAGACAAAATTCATCTAAACTCCAAGAAAATGGTGAGTCCTTCCTTTCCAGTTTCATCGTTATATCCAACATTTAATATTCCCCTTCCTGTCTTCTGCCTGCTGTCTGACCCGTACTCCCAACTGGGGTGCTCTACCCACAGTAGCTGCCTTGCACTGGAAGCTCGAGTGGACTGAGTCATACATCAGGGGGGAGCGTGCGGAGCAGAGCGGGCTACTAGAGGAGTGTGCTGCTGATTTATTACCAGCCGTTAGCTGGTTAAATGAGGCTAAGTGAGCGGGCCAGCTCGGGGAGGTGAGATGGAAGAGATTAGCCTACATGAAGAGCGATGGAGGGAGAAGATTCTGTGAAGCGAACGGTGACTCCTGACCTCCTGTCTGTCGCATACCGTTTCTCTTCATCTTCTTCCTGGCCCCTCCTCTGCTCTGCTACTCTGCCCTTCTCTACTTCCTGGGGTCCATCTCATGTTGCCTCTGCAGAGCTGTGCTGCTTATGTCCGGCTTTTTGAGAAGCCACAGGTAGGAAGAAGGGCTGTCTCAAAGCCCCTTTAATCATCATGTCTCTTCTAACACACTCGACACACAGTCATTATGACCTTCGTGACTCCACTTCAAAAGCCAGGATTTGTCAAGTGTGTGTGTGTGTGTGTGTGTGTGCGTGTGCGTGCGTGCGTGCGTGCGTGTGGGTCTATGTATGGCTCTGGATGAGGCTATATGTGCACAAACTGGTGTGCTGGATATCCGCTCTGTAAGCTATTCTGTCCGCAACCTTTTGGATGAAGCGTCGGTTTGCACGTTTTGTTTCGCGCGCGAGCGAGAGACAATGAGAACAACCGAGATGCATTCCCCACATCCGGTTCCTCTCACAGAGGAACAGTAGGTCAGGGGTTGTTTTTTTTTTGGTCCGCTCTGTTGACTTTGTGTTTCTCTCAGGGCCGGAGGGGAGGGGGCAGAAATACAGTGCACACAGATGGTACATTTTCTCATGATCCCCGGGGATTGCGTTGTAACCTCTGCGAGAGGTAGTGGGGACTCTTTCATTTGAAGACGTGTGTGTGTGTGTGTGTGTGTGTGTGTGTGTGTGTGTGACGTTTGGTGCAAGGAAGCTGACACTGTGGAGGTCACAAGGACTCTTCATTTGGTTTCTGTGCTTCCCCGTTTCTTATGTTGTACTTGCTGTTATTACAGTTTTCTGTGCTCGACTCGCTCCATGTTTGCTTGTTTGGCCCGGGTGTGTGTGTCCTCGTGTCCACCTGTATCCGTGCCTCTGTTTGCATATGGCCTCATGTTTGGCTTGTGTGTGTATGTGTGTGTGTGTGTTGTCCCCTTCGTCTCCTTCTCGGCCCTCACCCCTGTGCTGTAACACGCTCTCCTTTCCTCCTCATTGTTCTGCCTCTCCGACAGGCCAGGGGAGTCGGGATCATGAGCTCGTAGGAAGTCTTCGTCACTCGTTGCTCTGAAAAGCAAACGGTGAGATGCACAAACACAGGAAGCGCTGGCTTCCTCATGCGGGCTCCAGCTGGGCGTCTGTCACTCTGCTCTGCGTTTCAGAAAGAGGCAACGTGAGCTCCGTCTCTAACCGCACGTGTCTTTACTCTCACTTTCGGTCTCCTCTGTCTCGCTATTGACGTGTCCCGTGCTCCGCCCGCGATAACTGCTCTGGCTCTGTGTGCAGCTGCACCGCCTGCCTGAATTCTGGTAATTAGCCTTTGTGCCGTGTTTTATATTCGTTAATTCGACAGTGTTAGTGAAGAGGCCTCTGGGAAATTTGATGTGATGTCATGCCATGTGCTGCTGTGGTTTGCAGTTATCGACAAGAATGATACAAAATAGGGAATGCACAAAACATATCGGTAGATTTCCAGTTTCCGTTCCAGAAACTTAAAAAAAACACAGTGTGGGCATAAGCTACCTGGCAAGACCTCCTCGAGCACCAGAGCTGTTGGGAGATGCTCCGCGTGCTCAAAGCACGCTTTGTGTGACAAGTCTGGAGATTTTAATACATTTGAAGGAATGTCAGTTCACATTTTCCTATCTTTTGCATATGGATATAAGTGATTCACAGCCTCCTGCTGATGCAGATCAGGACGGGTCACATTATCACTGCTTAACAAGTAGTTTAGAAAATGATATACGTAAAAGGTGTGTGGTTTTACCTGCATCATTCATTTGGGGAAAAGACTGCCGAGTGCAGAACCCACTTTTTTAGGATGTTGTAGTCACAGTAAAGCTTTTTTGAAAATATAAATCGGCACATTGTTGTAGTTTTGAGATTCCAAGGTTCTGTATCTTAGTTTTTTTTCTGTAGCTTAGCTGCATTAAAGGGGTTAAATGAGACCACCTGGGGAAATGATGTTGAGTTTTGTTAAGATAAGTAATAAAAGATCTCTACTAAATCGATTACTGACTCGTGCAATCTGTCTGCGTACATTCCAGCGTGATTCGCTGATTGTCACTATTCTGATACCGTGTTCCCACCGGCCTCAAAAATCCATGAAGGAAAATAAACATCTAAGATTTCTGAAAATGAATAAAGATCCACCAAACTACTTCTTCAGGAAAATGATAAAAACTACTTTAATGTCACTTAATCTATGAATACCCCTCAACCCATGAACCTCTGACGGAGATCTGCATCGATTTAGCCACAATAGTAATGATGAGTAAAACAATCAGGCCTCTGTGATGTCAGTAAAGATGGCCTCCATTTAGAGGAAGCTAATGGAGACGAATAAACAAAATGGAAATAAAATGACCTTGAAAGTCATTGAAATGGCCTGATGTGCTGTTGAACCTTGTGATTGACTGTAACAGGAAAGCATCACAACGAGGACCTGTGTTTTATTTCTCTAAATGTTCTCTCCTGTGGTTGGTTAATAACGCTGGCTGCCCTGATATCATGCAGGCTCTCCTCATCTCATCTGGTTTGACCAGCAGAGAGAACTGATCATTTGCTTTAAACAGGATTTTGATGTAGTGTCGTCTTTTACCACAAGAGGGCAGCACATGTCCAGTTCACATGACTGTCCAGTGTGCAGGGGTGTGTGTGTATAATAATCAAAAAGGACAATATGTAGCAGACAGTTGGTGGTGGCATGAAGAGAAATGTCGATACAAGTGGAGAGAGAAGGGGAAGAACGAGAGAGAGATCCAATGAGCATGAAATCAGATCTGGCTGTTGCGTAATCATGGCTTACAGGCCTTCTCTGTGTGCACCGGGCTCTGTCGACTCTTTCCAGTCCACTATCGCATGACTGTATCAAGCGGCTGCAGCATGAAACCAGCAATACCAGTCCAGCACCAGCTAGAGACCGACACAGAGATCAGTAGTGCCGTTCTTCTCTGTGCTGAGGCACACTCCTTTTATTCATTTTTTTATTTTAATACCTTTTTCTTTATGTTTTCATGTGAAGTTAAGGGGGTAGTGTAGATGTTCAAATCATGATTCATTAGCGGTTGCACACATTCACACACATTCAATGCGAAAGAAGATCCGAGATTTACTTTTCTTCACTGACGGTAAAAAGCCCAGAAGCTTTTAAATGCGTTTCTCCACAAAGGATCCAACATGGCTGCTCAACAACTCGCCCTCATGGCTTCCTTGCAGGCCTTCTTCCTCCTCGTCTCCCTCCGTTCATTAAATGCCCTAAAACGTCTTTCACATACCAGCAATACCAGACGTCCCTGAGGCATCAGCGTTGCCTTCCTCCTTCCTTCCTTCCTTCCTTCGTCTTTTTAGATCATTTTTTTAAATCTTCTATCCTCACCTGCTGCCTCCCATCTCAGGTGCAAAGCCTTTATTCACATGCCAGCAATACCGGACGGCATACCAGTCAACAGGACATCAGTGAACGCCTGCACCTCTGCCTGCTGCCTCTCTCTCCTCACTGCTCCTCAGGCCCAGAGAGAGAAGGAGAACGTGGAGATGCTTATTTCTGGTAGGACAGTAGGTGGCGTCATTGTCCCGCCGTCCTCAGCGGTTCTCCATATCAGCGCTTCACTGAGCAGTGTCCCTCATCGCTCCCCGGTCACAGGATGGATATGCAGACTGGCGACCACACAATGAATGATTTTCCATTTTTAGGTGATTCATATTTGATTCATTATGCAAGTTACTCAAGAAAAAAAGGCATTTTTAGTATTTTTAAACGGTGTCTTCTCCACACGGTCAGGAATAACATTCTAGTTGGTAAATACTGAACCATTTAATTTATTTTGCTGAACTGAAAGTCGTCGTAATTACATTGAGGTTCAATCGGTGAAGAAAATAGCCACTTTCTTTTAGTTTTTCCCTTCAGGCTCCATAAACGCAAATTCTGCTAAAGAATATCAGGATTATTTTCATTGTCAATTAATTGTTCGCTTGTTAAAATGATGAGAAATGTCACTGGCTGTCTGATCAACGGCCCCGAACCTACAGACCAATATCGACTAATGGTTTCAGCGTGACCATAGTGTCTTCATCATTTTCCTTCCTTTTTTTGAATTTAGATTGTTTTTTTCCAACGCTATTGCTGAGCTTTACACCAAAGCAATGATCAGTGCGTGGATAACGTTGCATTTAATTTCCCTGAATTTGAACAGAAACCAAAGCTGTCCAGATATAGAAAGATAATACTGATTCAGCGCAGAGCCCGGAAACACCCAAACGTAACATCCAGGAGACACTTGAGACAATATCAACATCACTGTCATTTTGATGGTCAGACAGAGACCAGTGGACTAATGGACAGACAGACAGACAGGCCCACTGAGGTAAAGGTGAGTTACTGGTGGTGTCCCCTCATTGTGGGCCCGGCTGTGTGTGACAGACAGACTCCTGGCGTCGCCCGGCCTGCTGTACACACAGGCCCTTTCATACTGCAGCGCTTGGCGTGGCCCCAGCTCACATATACCTCGAACTGTGCTCAGTGTGTGTGTTTATTTGTGTGGGCTGAGACATATTTAGGGTGTGTTGGTGACAGAAACAGTACGTTCTTGGTGCTTGGCAGCAAAGACCCTATGTGCATTAAATTGCGTAATACACACACATGTTTGCTGTTTCGTAAGATTCATCTTTTTTTGGCATTACAGCAGGGAGTGGTGTGTGCATGTGCGTGCGTGTTTGTGCACTGCGGTCCGGCATTTAATTGTGCAATGTATTCCTGGAAAGCCTGTGGAGGGGCCAGGGCTACAGCACAGCAGCCAGCGACTCTGGAAGCTTCTCTGTCACTTGGAACGTGGCAGAGAAGAGACTACGAGGTTATGAGCATTTTAGTTGAATTCTGCAGCTTCCTCCTTCGACGAAAACAAAAAAAAGAAGGCATTGTGCAGTTGCCTGGCGTCTTGAACACTATTTGTATGCATGGACACAAACTTAAAGTTCACCTCATTCTTGCACAACATGCAGCAGGAAGATGTGGGGACGGATCTGAGCTCGATGGGCCGAAGGGGAGAAAAGACAAGAGAGGGGGGGGAGGTGCGTGGAAGAGAGGCTTGAATGGGGGATTGCGAAAGAAGCAAGAAAGCTCAAATTAGCTTAATGAAGGGGCTGCAAGAGGAGCAGTAAAACCAAGGGAAGTAAAGGTGCAGGCGATGAATAAGTGCAGGAAGGAGGAATGGATTGAGACTGAATAGAGGGGAGGGGGGGTTGAACTGCATCAATAAAGCTCCGGCTAATTGTGCCTCTGCATTCTCCAGTGTTCACCCGCTTTTCCTTCAACCGTCCTCTTTTTATTTTGGACTCCAAACCTTCTCTGTCCTCCACATTCTTCTCATCCTCTGTTTATCATCTTCCTCCCATAGTCCTCTTCCCCCCCTCCAGTGGCTGCTGTGTAACTCTGCAGTGACTGACTGAGCAGCAGTGATGCGATTGATCAGCAGTTCTAGTGCCAGGCTGCTCTTCTTGTAATAAACGAGCTCGGAGCCATTGAAACCGACCCTGAGTGCTTTTGCGGGAGTGGAGGAACCACACACACACACACACACACACACACACACTTCACTTCTATGACGCAATGCTGAATAACCCTGAATGCTCTTAAACTTACCGCTTGCCTGGATTCATCAATCTGTATGGTAATCCCTCCAGATACACACACACAAAGGTTAATAAGACATTTCATTATTTTTTTAGCGGACGCAGTCTTCAGGATCCTTTGAACTGAATGTTTGCTCTTAGATTACTTGTCCTTTAGTTAATCTCTGTCGTTATTATCATGGAGGTTATTTAAAGTTTAGAAGTTTTCAGCTGAAAATAGCTCCTTTTTTCTTTTCTTTTTGTCTTCATGTCACTTCCAGAAATCTTCATAAACGTTCTAAAAACACAATTTTTGGGGCTTCTTGCAAGTACTTAAGCACATTACATAAACATCCTGGATTTGAATCCAGTTTGGGACCCTTGTTGCATGCCCCCCCCCCCCACAATGCTTTCTCAATTGGCTGTAAGAAAAACACATCTGGTCTTTCCATTCGTCAGTCTTTGTGGTCTGGCCCTCTGCTCAACGTATTCCCACTCTCCCCATCCATCTATCTTTTCTATTTTCCAACTTCTCTGTACCAACTTTCTTTTTTTTTTTTTTAGCCATTACCATATAATCCAAACTTGACAAAACAAGAGCTTTGACTCGCCCGCGCTGTATCCAGTGTACACACAGTCCCAGGGGCGTACAGATCAGGCGGCCAGCTATCTTCCCTGAGGGCACACAAACACACCTGATGCGCTGAGACGTCTGGCTGCAGCACTAAACATCACACTCCATCATTGTAAAGTCATTCCAGTGTCACCTCTCTCTCATCAAAGCCAGTTTGAGCATTTTGTAAAATTCCTGCAGCTCGTTTTTTATTGTCATTTCTCGCCGCGTTTGTCACAGAGGATGCTGAAAATGCTGCAAAGCATGCAGGGATATTACTCACTAGCCAGCCAGTGATTGTGGTCCATTGTTGTTGGTCATTGTCCTCACTGCAGCACCTGGTGTGAGGTCGCGAGCTCGTAGTGGCAGATTTAGTAGGTAGACCTCCTGTTTTATCATCGTTAAAGGCGAATTACCGCCTGTACAATCATTTGTAATAATCCAAAGTGTAATTTCCTGAAATCCACTGTTTCTTTCTTTATTAAACCACATCCCCCTATTATGTACTCTATTTTGTTCCTGCATGTTTACCAGCATCATGCATCACGAATTGTCCATTAGAAAGAGACACACGCCTGCTCTGGGAAGGACTACTTTGGCTTTAAATGGCATTAATGGATCCTCGGTCCTATTCTTAGCCTTAAATCTGTCTCACTCTTCAGGCGTTGACCGGAGCTGTGTTTGGAGTCTGCTTTGTGTTCAGCATATGGAGGAATATACACATATATGTGTGTGTGTGTGTGTGTGAGTGTGTGTAGCTCCTCAGAGAGGAAACGCTGTTGAAACACGACAGCGTCCCCATTATCGTGAATGGGGAGAAGAATGAAGCTGGCTCGCATCGGTGACCATTTTTCACAAAGATCTGGCTTTCTTTGTATTTAGACGTGGCTTTAGCTCGGTGTTATGTGGCCGAATGAAGCCGCAGGAGTGCATCTAGATGTGGACATAATGGAAGAAATGGTCCACGTTTCTTCTGGTGTGTTTTGGTAGTAAACGCGCGGTGGCTTGCGTCAGCGAGGCAGTGCACACTAAGCCCACCCGGCCTCAACCGGACTCCGTGGTAAAATCACGGGATTTTAATTTGTTCCCAACTTGCATCGCACTCCACCGATACGAGCTCCTATTGTTTGAATCGAAACGCCTGCAGTCGGAGGAGTCGTTAACCCTGCCCCACGGAAACTAGTCCGACAGGGAACTAGGGGAGGAGGAGGAGGAGGAGGTCTGGGAAGCAACGATAGAGAGAGAAAGGTGCTGGAGGAGTGAGTGTGAGAGAGAGAGAGAGGACTGCAAAGAGCAACTCCGTATTGTTTCCGCGTTTTGTTTGTTCTGCCGCCGTCCGGAGGAGAGAGAGACACGCTGGGGTCTCTTTCTTTCGTGGCTGCGACTAAAAGCTGAAACGCCGTCAATTCTGGATTTCTTCATCCGCTTCCTGTCGTCCAGGATGAGGTTTAAACGGAACGGGTCCTATACGCTGACTAGGTAAGAGACGGACGTCATGTTCGCAGCGGTAACTTGATAACGCGTTATCCATATGGAGAGGAAGAGGAGGAAGAGGAGGAGGGAGGACAGCACGTTTTGTGATATGCTTAGCTCATAAATCAGTTCACTTTACCCTGTGATGTCTCCATGGAGGCTTACAGTGTCTTTATTGCCTTTATATCCTACGATAACTCTTCAATAATGCTAAAGCACACTTTTTATTACATTATGCAGTTGAGCCTACTTCTTTATTGTGATCTGTATTCAGGTCTACATCTGGTAAGAAATCACTGCACGTATACAGTATGATGCCCTGTTGCTGCAAACAAAATTACATTGATAATATAATTTATCATCTCATTGTGGCACCCACGTCTGTGGAGCAGGATCAGGAGAAACCTGTCCGTCTTGCTTTTAAGGGTGTGGGGGGTGTGGGGCTCTCCCTTTTGTTTCCTCAATCCCATTATGGAAAAGAGCAAAAGTATCTCTCTGCTCCCTCCCTCTTTATCTTTCTCTCTCCTTCCCCTTGGCAGAAATACCCCCTTCTTGCCGTCCCATCACCTAGCAACTTTGTATGCGTTTGTGTAGCAGTGTGAATGATGTGCACTACATGTGTCTGCTGCCCCCCCTCTCCCACTTACCCGTGACATGATTGCAACGGCCTGTATTCATATCCTGGCGTTTCTAAACCCAGTCACGAGTCGGGTCTCTCCCCCGGCCCACTGATTCGGTCTCCCTCTCTCTCCTCATTGTGTTATCTCTCCAAGTCACGAGTTTATAAGAAAAAAGTCTTTCTTTGTCTGTCTGCCATCCGGACGGATGTCTTGCTTTTATTGTTGGTCTGGATTTCATGATAAGGCCCAAAAGTTTGAGGAAGTACACACACACACACAAGGTGACCCACGAGAACTTGCTCATATTGTTGAAAGTGACAGTTAATGTAATGGCAGTTTCACTTCTTTTCACTTTTCCTGTGGCACACCCTTTGCCTTGTTACAGGGCACATGACCTTCTGCTGTACTTGACACACACACAAACCCACATCCTGACTGTTAGGTGCTGAAACACAAAGAGAACAAATGAGTGCCAAAAACCCACTTATCGCTGTACACCCCTCCTCTGTTCCTCATGCAAGATCCCCCCCCCCCCCCCCCTGCCTTCATTGTGTGAGCAATGGTGTCACGAGTGTTGCAAGTGTGTATTCCTGTGTGTGTGTGTGTGTGTGTGTGTGTGTGTGTGTGTGTGTGTGTGTGTGCAGGTGAGAGAGATGAAGTAATTAAACAGTGAAAGAGGAGGCCTGTTAGCTCCTGGTGACAGGCCTCCAGGGAGGAGGAGGAGGAGGAGGAGGAGGAGGAGGAGGAGGAGGAGGAGGGATGACGTCATGGGATGTAAAAGTGCTTCGCGGAGCTTCTGCGGTCCATCTTTGTCATCTTTTATCTCAACGAGAACAGGAGCAGAGTGGAGCAGCGGAGGGAGGACAAACTGTGTTGTCCTGCGGTTAGGTGAAAATATTCGCTAGCTCTGGCTACTGTTGAATCCATCTCACTGTTCAGGAGTTCTTTGATGAGGAAGCGACACAGTAAAAGCCAAAAGCGTCCCCCTGTGGTGGCTACATAACTGCCGTCCTGTAAAGGGGGGGGGGGGCCGTCTTCTCTGCCTCTGTTGTCGTTTTCTCGGCAGGCTGTAGTGTTTAGTTTCCTCTGGACGGAGCGCCGTTGGGCCGTTTGATATCGAGCGTCAGTGTGCCGCTGTGTCGGCTGCCTTTTGTCGCGGTCGGCTAATTAATCCTGTGTCCTGTCTGACTGCAGCCTTCGATTACAGCATATCACACACACACACACACACACACACACACACACACACACACACACCTCTGACTGCTGCAGTGCTTTTGGAAGCGTTTGTGTGTGTTTTTGACGCGTAAAGAAGCAAGTGAACAGCAGAGGGCAAAAGCAAGTTGATCGCTCTCATTGAATGACACAGGGAAGAGATGGAAGGAGGCCCATGATTCACCCTGTGTCCTTCACCTTATTTGCCCGCACCAACAACACAAGTACTCCGCAGTGATTGGCTCGCTTCCTGGAGGCTTGTGTCCGCGCTAGCCCCTCCCATCCCGTACCTCTGCATCATTTGTGTGAATGAAGAGTCCCGGTTATACGTGCAGATCCCGTGCTGCACGTTTCTTCATTCACGTGTCCAGTCCCTCCTCGGTGTTGACTCGAGAGTTGATAATTAGCCACGCTGTTATAATGCAGCCACGTGTCACTTCATGTGCAGAAGCATGGAGAGCTGTCAACTGGCTGCACTGATTAACTGTTCAGAGAGGGTTGACGGGATTTTGACCCCGACTCAGATTGAGCAAAAGGCACGTGTGTTTGTTTTGTGTGAGCGATGGGTGGAGATAGGATGTATACAGATGATTGAGATTGCGCTCTCTCTCTCTTTCTCTCTCTCTGTTTCTCTCTCTCTGTCTCTCTCGGTTTCTCTCTCTCTCTCTCGCTCTGTCTCTGTCCCCTGCAGTCCACCCTGTGCTGCCCAGCAGTCAGCATTTTGTTTATGGGACGCTGTTTGCCAAGCTAATCTTCCCGCCTTTCAAATAGGAGCCAGCAAGCGAATGAGAGAGAGGGAGAGGGAGGAAGGGAGAGAGAGAGTGAGTGTGAAAGTGAGGCAGGCAGGCAGCTGCAGTAGTTGGAAAGGAGAGGGAGAAAGAGAAACATGCTCAGAGGAGTGTGTCTGGTTTTGTGAATGATTTTTGAAGTATTTCTGCATATTTACTTGGCTGACTCCCTCATCGGCCTGCGTGCGTCCGTCCGTCCGTCCGTCCTGCGTTGAAGCCAGATGCCGCTACAGTAGCTGTTCGATTACAAGAGGTGCTATGCTGCAGCCGCTGCACCTGTAGCCGAGTTTTGCAAGAGCGGAGACGGGAAGGTGAAGGGGAGGAAGGGTTCACCGCTGACTGGATGGGGGTTCTGGTGTGCTGCGACTGCTTCTTCTACCGGTAGTGAACAAAATCTCTCTTTTTCCCTCATTGACCTTTCCTTCCCCTTTACCGTTGTTGTTATTGTTGTTGATTGTTATTGTTTATGTCAAACTCGCCTTTTTCTGCATTCTTTCACTTACATTGTCAGACCTTCACTAACCCCCCCCCCCCCCCTCCTCCTCCTCCACATTCTCTCTCTCTGTTATGCTGCTGCGGTTTTGTAGGAGACATTTGAGGACGGTGCTGCTGTGGCAGGCAGAGATTCTGCTGTAGTCAGACACACGGGGTATCTTGACTTGTGGGAGGAGGAGGGGGGAGTTGAGGCCAGAGGGACATAAGATGGCACATAGCCATCCTGTTATAGCTGATTTGAAGGGGAGGTATGTTCGATGTTGCCGGTGACAGGGTTTGTCAGGAGGGTAGGTTAAGACTAGGAATGAAATGTCATGTAGCCAGAAGTCAGCTAGTTATTCAGACTCGCAACTTTTGCTCTCGTCCTCCTGTGTGCCCTTTTGGCTGTGCACAGCTGTTTGTTTGGACACAGTGTTCCCTTACAAGGGGGCAGGGAGGCGCTTTTCCATTTTTTTTCTGTTTTGTTGTTTGTTTGCAGAGCATTGACCGACCTTCCCTTCTGGTCATTTCTAGCAGAATTGACCTTCTCTTTGGTTCCCTACCTGGAACAAGTATCATGTGTGTGAGAGCCTGTGCCGTGCACTTGTATAGCTGGTTGTTGTGCTTCAGAGAGAGAGAGAGGGTAGAGGATTTAAGTTTGACGCTCTGGCAGTCGGAGCAGAAATGAACTGGTTCCCCTCTCTTGTGGTTGTGGGGCTAGCTAGCCTGAGCCTGCCTTAACTGCTGTATAAAGTCTAAATATAACTTTCTAGTTCTCCGAGGAGCGTTTTGATGGCAAGGGTAAAATAGTAGCTTTAACACACACGCAGCTGGATTAGATTAGGCCTCGCTGTGATTCAGAACTTTGTTTACACTTCACGGCTACTCTTAGTATGAATAACAGCCTGCCGTTCATGTGTGTATTAGTGTGCCGTGTATCTGCGAGGCTGCATATGTGTTCTGCATACAGTAGACCTCGGTGAAGCACACACAGAAGCCTTGTGAAGGCAGGGGCTTGTGCCAGGAATAGACCTACTTATGTTCTTTTCTCCCCCAGTCCTGATCAAGGCAGGGTTGGGACCTGGACAGTGCACTGATGCCTCGTGGGCTCATTAAGACAAAATGGGCCATCACGTCTATTTCTGGCATTTCCTCTCCCTCGGCGTCTTCGTCGGCCAATCGGGCGGCTTGGCGGTGATGTCATCAGGCTTGATTGATGTGTGTTTTTGGGGGGCACACCCATCCAAGCAGGTCCTCGTTGACCTCGGCCCAGGCAGGCCCTCCGTCCCCTGGGCTCCAATGTTTGGCCTTTCAACAGTAGCATTGTGTGGAGTAGAAACGGCATCAACTGTAATGTTGATCATCCTGTTTAAAATGGAGCGATTGAACAGTCTGTCATCGGAGGACATGAAGCAAAATAAGATGGAATCGGCCATCATTTCCCAGCCTTTGCCTTTTTTTATATATTACAGTCAGGAACAAAGACTTACTGTGCTATACTATACGAGGCGAATTCAACATAAACCTCACCAAACTTCATTGATTTAATATAATAGGATGATATCTCAGTTTAATTCAATTTTGAATTATGTATTATGAATACTATCATACAAAACTGAAGAAGATTATTAAGCATTTTTGTCATCACATGCATGTAAACACACCATTAGAAACCATTTAAAACACCTATTTAGAAGGAATGCTTAACATTTTTGGAAACATGTTCTTTTGCTTTCTTGCCGAGATTTAGATTTAAAACAAATCATGCCTTCAATCAGTGCCACTGTAAAGACCGTCTGTTTGAAGCTGGAGTCAGCAGCCAGTTAGCTTAGCTTAGCATAAAGACTGGACGCTGGAGGAACAAAAAATAAACACCATGTTACATCTCATTTTTTATCATACTCTATGTACTAACCCTAACCCTAACCCCTAACAACAACACATTGTGGTTCTCCTGAGTTTACCTAAAAAAAAAAGTCTGAAGTTGGCAATTGAAAGGACAATGAAGTCCAAAGTTTAAGTTGTGGCCATCATTGTTCACAATTGCGGCGTAAAAGAAAATCCCACTGTCCTCTCCGGTTTAATATTTCTGTACCCGTATTATGTGTTGCTGTTGACGTGTTGCAGGACAGTGGGCACATACACACCTCGAGGCTCCATCACATGACAAGAGCTTGTGTGTGTGTGTGTGTGTTTGCCCTCAGTGGATCAGTCGCTAAATGTTATAATGTGCGGTGCGGAACAATAGTTCTGACTGTATCATCACACTGTGTGTGTGTGTTGTATTAGCTGAGCAGGCCGTACTGTTTTCCATGTGTCTCTCATTAGGCTATCTTTGGCAGGCCTGGCTGCCTCCACAGAGGCTCAACAAGGACGCCATTCTCTCCTCCATCGAACCCCACACTCGTTCCCCTCGGCCCTGCAGACCCCCTCCGCGCATTGCTGCCTGTCTTTGAGGAAAGTTGGGCTGCTTTAGCAAACTAAATCATTGTCTATTTAAAGCTTTGCCTGGAGGAAGTGAATGGCATTATGCCCTGTGGCTGTTGCACTGTACGATCAAGCTGTTTTGTCATTCAGTGCACATACAGTGTAGTCAGTATGGAAGTATTGACCTGACTGGCTGTCCTTCTCTACTTTCACCTGCCCTCCAGTCACTGCGGAGGGCAGACCTCACACATGGGGGCCAGTTGCGTAACAAAGACTGTGTGTATGTGTGTGTTCAGCGTAGTCCTGCTGGCTCAGGAGATGGAGAAAGAGATGGCCTTGCACTAACTTCACCTCTGCATTTAGATTCACACAGTCAGCCCGCACGCACACGCAGTCATGCACACGCTTAATTATAGAAGCTCTGGATGCAGCTCCTTTGCTACTGAAACACTGAAACAACTTAATTCAGATATATATATATATAAAAAATAACTTGGAAGCAGGGATTCATTGCAAAATCGGGAACACGCTACATGTTTAGAAAACGTAATGAGTGCTGATGAGACAAGTATTAGTGCAGCGTAGCAGAGTGGAAGTTGTCTGTGTGAGGCATGGAAAACCTCACAGCTGCTCGGTGGCCCAATTGGCAAGTGGAGACGGGCTTCATTGTTTTTGGCTCACGTTATAGGTTGGTCAGGTGGAAGGAAAAGCGTTGGACCGAATTCAGTATCAAAACAAAGGCCTGGGGTGTTTGTATGTGCTGTGAAGGTGGCAGGGTACATGGTTGTAGCAGTTGTTTCAGCAGCAGCCGATGGCTTCTCTGTGCCGCCTCTTGGGAACAAGAGGCCCATTTTAAAGGGAGACAGGAAGTGCCTTGGTGCCTCACTTCCTGTTTGTTGAGTTTGTCCCAGGCGGGACTGAGAGGGATCAGGGGGGGGTGGTCTGGTGAAGCCCAATTGAACGGAGAAGGTGGTAGTCTCTCTCACACACACACACACACACACACACACACACACACACACACACACAC
>NW_022280032.1:16104981-16110711 GCF_004355925.1 Anarrhichthys ocellatus
CACACACACACACACACACACACACACACACACACACACACACACACTTGCCTGCTGCATAGCTGTGTAATTGCCTCAGTGCTGTTACTGAGGCCCGGGTCGGGTCGGGTCTACCATCTGACATGATAGACCCGAGAGGAAAACAGACAAGGACAGTTTTATTATCATCATATTTCATGCCTTAAAAGCACAGCTGGATCCCACCCTACGTCATGTTCAGATTCGTGACAAACCCATTCACCTTGCAAGACCATATTTAATCAAGAGAGTAGCCGTGGCGGAGAGGCTGCTCCGGAGCGAGCAGGGAAGCTGCAGAGTGCTGACTGCAGCATGTTCTGAGGTGACGTCCGTAACATTTATTATGTTCACTGACAGAACTCGGAGGCTGCCGGCCAAAGGAGGACTAACCTCGAATACCCTTTTGTACCTTTTTGATTTCTACCAGTGTGTTATGGACTTCAGTTGGAGTATTTCTTTCTCCTTCTTCTTCTGTTATTTAAGTCTTTTGCATTGCAGACAGATGTGCAAAATGCACTCGCAAGCCTCCCATCCCCCTCTAGGAGAGATGATGTCACCAGCATAAGCTCATCTTCCCAGGTGGGAGCCAGTTACTCCTCTAAGCCAATCAGAGGCTTGTTTACACCTGAATCCCCTGGCAAGCACACACACACACACACACACACACACACACACACATGCTCAACTTAACAGTGTTAAGAGCCGCTGATCTCTTCTGCTCATAAAAAGGGTCAGATTATATTTTTTCCTTCACAACTCATCCTTTAGCGTAGGATGTGATACATCTGTGGAGGACAGAGGAAACCGTGAACGTCAATGAACGGAGGTTGTGCGGCTGCAGCGGTGGAGGGGCGAGGGGGGAGGGGGGGCAAACAGAGTCCCTGCTCTCGCTGCTCCAAGGACATCTATTGATTTGACCTCTCTTGTGTCTCCTTTCAGTCCTCCTCTCTTTTATTTTCCACCGATAGCAGCTGCCTACGCCCACTTCCTTCCCTCCCTCATTGATGCTCCATCTGTAGACGACAATGCTATTGTTTCCCTCGTTCATACGTCTTATTCCCTCTCAGCAGACCGACAGAGGACGCGCTCTAATATTTCCTCCACGTCAGTCTCTGACAAAGGGGCGGGGCCTCACTGTGGTTTCACCGTCATCTCAGCAATGCCCTCAAGGCGCAAAACATGCGTGGCTTTGTCCAGGCATTTGCAGAACATTTTGATGCCGCTTCCCTTTTTGTCTCCTCGCATCCTTACTCCCGTGTGCACCTCTTCCTCTCCCCTGCTGTGGCCCAGACACAGAAACGCACGACGGCGTCGCCGCGTCTCGCCTAAAAAAAACACCGCTCTGCCACACACGTACACACTCTGTGTTTTTCCTCTTAATTAGCCCCCGGAGATTGATATTTACTGACATCAAAACATGATATTCTGTCGTAGCTAATTACTGGAAAACAAGTCTTTGGGCGGAGGACAAAATGTAAATAATAATCTCCTGTTGTGTGTTGTCAGTGCTCTGTGTGATGGGACTTGCTTCGGGCTATCCAGCACAATCTCTTGTTTTTGAGCTGCAGTTGTTTGGTGGCAGTGTTGTTGTTGTTGTTGAGTCATGCATGACTGGCTTCCAAGTATCTTCCTAGGAGAGCTCAGACTTCCTCTCTGGGTAGGAGAAGTGCGTGTGCATTAAGTGATTGTGTTGACTGCAGAATGAAAGAAGAAGCGACCTTGTTTCTTGGCAGTGGGCTTCAGCGAGTCGGGGAGCACCGGCTCGCTCATACTTTCCACCAGCTTGGTTTTTGGTTCGTTAATCCGTCGGCCTCCTTCAGTCACATGCTTCTTCTCTTCACCTCTTTGCCAAATCCTGAGTGTGACCACTTCCTGCGCTTTCATCCACTCGGTGTTAATCGAACTCGCACAATAGGCCAGAGTTTCCTCTGTTATCAGATGGTGGCGAGATCTCGTCTAGTCATCAGGGGAGGAATTTAGTTTTACTTTTTTTTTTTTTTTTTTTTGCCTGACCTCTGAGGATTTTTGGGCTAAACTAACACCCAGATGTTTTTGTTTTCTTAACTTTCTGAGATGCTATTCTCTGGTTTTGCTTGTTAAATGCCTAGAGAACAGAATGCACCACAGTCTTGTGTTTTTAAATTTGGGTAAAAGATAACACGTGTGTTTTTTTTTTTTTTTTTTAAATCAAGCACCTTGTGAACTGTGGTAGATTGTGTGAGCAGCACTAATTAATTTTGCACGGCGTAAGGAGGCACTGGCTTTACTCTTCTTTGAAAATGTCCTTGTTTCCTCCGTGTGGCCGTTGTGACGAGCAGAGCGGCAGATGTGAGCCTCTGCTGCCGTGACGGCTCCAGCGATGCTCTCTCCAGAGATACCGGCTACTGTAGTGCTACTGACGGACGCATAATGTTAGCACACTCGCATCTGTGGTGAACGCTGTTAATGAAATTGTGCACGGACATGAGTGTTCTTTTCTCAGAAGCCCGCGTCATTCACTGAGATGAGAGACTGAGGAAATTTGACAATGGAGGAGGAAGGCCAACACAGGAGATGAGGAACAAATGAGGTTTCATCCTTGAGGAAACAACATTGGTACAAATTTATGAACTAAAAAAAATAAAAAAAAGTTTATTCTACTAGGTTTTTGTTTTTTTTCTGTATGCAAGTGTCTCTACAGCAATCCTCCATAAATCACATCCTCATGGAAGTTATAATGATCCGTTTTTGTGGAAACTGTTTTAGCGATGTGTTCATCAACTGTTTGGTCATTTTGGAGGATGTAGTTAGTTCAGTGATCTCGGGGTTAAAGAGCAAACGGGGCATTGAAGGGGGCGAAATAACAACTCAAACACCAACGTCGCTGGTCGCTCACGTGCCACACAGTCTGCTGGAGTTGTGTTGTCTGCTGATGAAGGAAATGGAGACCTTCCTCCTGGGAAAGCGGTCCTCTAAACCTCTCATTTCATCCCTCAGTTTGTTTGTAACTGTGTGCGGGCCGAGAGAATGCGCAGTCCCTGCACGAGTGATGTAATAGACCTATTGCTGGTTTTAAGAAGCGCACTAATAGGATTTGACTTGTGCTTTTTAGGCAGCATGTTGATCTTATCAGCTGGTTCTTAAATCATTATCGCTTGTGCTTGACGTGATGGTTTCTTTGATTTTGGATTGGGGTTATTGGCCCCAGGGCGATGCTGTGCCATACCCGTCTTTTACGTGATACAGATTTTAAACATTGTTCACATAGTCGCCTCATTTCTTTTTCCACGCTCTGTTGGAGCCCGAGAGTGACATGTAGAATATCTCGACACAGTCTGTGGAGCAGAGATGAACTTTGTCTGCTCGTCATAACTCAGTCACTCATTCCCCACCGTAGTGAAGTTTGGTTTCTCAGGCTGTTGGCGCAAATTACTCAACTCGATGTTAAAGGAACATTCTGTACATTTCAGTCCGTGTGAGTGGGTGTTTGTTCTGGGACGCGCCATACGTTTCATCCACATTCCCCTCGGTAGGAAATCTGTGACTAAATGCCCTCATTTAGGAGTTAATGAGCTGGATCGGGGCGGGCATGCAGAAAACAGAAAGCCACCCAAACATGTGTGCATGAAACCCCCTCCCTCCTCTTTATCTCTGCATCATTTGCTCTTAAGACTCACCAACAGTCCCCACAGTGCTGACTTTGTGTGCTCTGTCCCGTCTCCTCAAGAGCTCCCAGAAGACTTTGCAGCTTAGCTATTTTGTAGTAGTCTAAAGGCTGTGTTTCGGGCCGTTGACGAGCGTCTCTTTACCTGACCCCTCCGATGGTTTGTTACACAGAACCAGCTGAGAGGCCAGCCATCATTGAAAACTGGGGTTGGGGGGGGGGGGGGGCATGAAAAGAGAGCTCTGTTCACCTCACACTTATGCCACCCACACCCGAGCACACATCCTGTGCAAACATGGGCAATCCTTTTCCCGCCACCTCCTCTTGGCTTCCTCCATCTTTCCCTGTATTCCATGACGGTCTTTCTCCTCCATCCCCTCCACCTTATTCACCACTGTTCTCTCACACACACACACACGCACACGCACGCACACACACACACACACACACACACACAGACTACCTCTTGTGCTGCTGAGCAAACAGTAGCAGTTGACCACAGCTCTCTTTTTTACATCAAAAACTACCGCCTTTTCCCCCCCAGACCTCGCCTCTCCTTGCTAAGTGGTGCACTATGTAATTGCTGAAGTATTGCTTTATTTATTTTATTAATGTTTGACACTTTGCTTTCTCTTATGGTCGTGGTATTACTCAGCCACACCAGTCGTGGAAAGTAACTCATTAAGTTTGCAAAGGATGATGTCCATAGCGTCATCATAGTGCTGGTTTGGTTTCAAGTGTCACCAAAAAGCACACACACACACACACACACAGAGCATCCACACCCTTATTATAAACCTGGAATGGAAAACTTACACAACCTCGCAGCTAGACTATGTCTGCAGTTATTGGCCTTTTCCAAGGGTGGGTACTGTTCTCAGTTTATGCTCTCGGCTCTCTTCTTCTTCAAATGCATCCAATGCAAAACAAATAAAAATAAAGACTTTTCATCTCCCTTTTAACTTCTCTCCAGAGTCGGGTTGCTGCTCGTTAGGTTCAAACTTTGACTTCCCTCACCTTATGTGTAAACTGTGCACACCTACATTTTGTGCCAGCAGGTGGCAGTGTTGCTCTCACACCTGAGTTGTGTCTGGACTAGTTTGTGTGTGTGTGTGTGTGTGTGTGTGTGTGTGTGTGTGTGTGTGTATATAAAACAAGGAATGTTCCTCTCACTACAGCCAAACGCACACTGTTGTGTTACACTGGAGCTGTAATCTGTTGGTAATGTTTTGGTTTGCTTGAGAAATGTTCAGAATTTGATCTGCAGTTGGGAGATCAGCAGGTTTAGTGTGCGCGCGTGTCCTAGCTGCAGTGCCAAGGTTATCTTATTCTTCCCAGGAAAAAGCCACATTCTTTTCCTTTTCTGAGGTTTATTCGAGTTCTGGGAAGACGCGTAGCCTTCAGTAACCTTTTCTGTTTCCTCCAGCAGTGCACGAGGCGTAACACATGCAAACACTTACAGTTATGTGCAAGTATAATAACTCGAATATCACGAGTGCCAAACCCCTCTGCCGAGGAAGACAGTTTGATTTGATCAAAAGCTCCAGAACTGCTAGTAAATGGACCATGTGGTCGGACTGTTTTCTCTCATCCTGTTTCCAAAGTCGAGAATGAACTCGAAGGAAATGAACTCAACTGTAAGGACAGCTTATAAGCTGTTATCTTGAATCCTCTCGTCTGTACCCTTCAGCGATTGCTTCTCTTCACCTCTGTTTACGAGGTATAAGTCATTATATACGTGCACCCATCAACACTGTCACTCCTTTGTCATGTGATTTAATCTCTCTTTTGATGGAGTGACCGTATAGCAGGAAAGAAAGCCTCATTACTATTCCACCTGCAGGCCTGAGGAGAAAGTCACTCACTGGCCGTGCTGTCTATGAACACCTGTGATGCAGCAGCATGTTACCAGTAGTTCCACAGGTTAGCCTCCTCGCCTCGTGACCTTTCCTCCTCCGTCAGTTCCCTCACTATTAGCTGACCTTGCACCTGATCGTTGGGGCTCACAGGTGCGCCCCTGGCTGTGTGTGTGTGTGTGTGTGTGTGTGTGTGTGTGTGTGTGTGTGTGT
>NW_022280032.1:16110721-16139798 GCF_004355925.1 Anarrhichthys ocellatus
GTGTGTGTGTGTGTGTGTGTGTGTGTGTGTGTGTGTGTGTGTGTGTGCCTTTTAAACTTGACAGACAGGTGTTTGGCTGCCCAGGTGGCGAATTACGGGATGGATCGAGACTCTCTCCGGCTAAGGAATGTTGGGAGGAGGAGTGCAGCGAGCCGCCAGGGCATGCTGTGACAACCTCCCACATTGAGCCAAACTCTCTCACTCCTCTCATCCCTAACTTCTGTTATTGCTCTCTTCGTTCACTCCCTTTTCTGGTCTGTTTTTGCCCTCTCTTCACCCATCTCACTTAACTAATCTCAACTGCTCCCCCTTTCTCACTTCCTGTTGCCTTCTCTCATCCTCCAATGTTCCCGTTCCCGCTGATACGATGGTGGTTAATCTAAGCTGGGTCCATGGAAATGGTCATTTATAAAAGTCTGGACACAAGTCTGGTATTTCTCATCTCCTGTCTTCCATCTTGCTAAAGCCCTCTCTTCCTTTACTCATAAACCAGTCAGAACATGGCCTCCTGTCTTCCAGACATACTGGGCTACTCTCTCAATTTTGAGTTGGCTCCAGAAAATATGCAGAAATGGTTCAAAATCTGATCTAATCTGACTTCCGATTGGATTATGAGCGCAGTGAGCAATCAGGCAATAGAGTAGTCTTCCTTTGTGCCGTTGCTACTGTTAAATGGAACATGACGTTTACCCTCTATGTGTCACACATCGACCTCCCAAACAAGAACGGCCAGATCAAACCAAAGGTCTTAGATCTCCTGCTCTTGACCTCCTTGAGTTCACTCTTCGCGTTGCTCCTCTTCCTCTCCTCTCCTTTAGTTCGTGCAGGCTGCTTGTGCAGAGAGCGACGGCGTGTCTTTGCATGCAGCCCTTCTCCAGCAGGAATGCAGAGCAAAGGAGAGATGAAGCCAGTGAAGAAAGGGCCACACATGCAGGGAGAGAACGAGGACTTCAACTCCTAAAGGGTTGAAAGGAAAGAGATGGGTCAAAGAACTGATATGATAGAAGAAAGGTACTCTAAGCCATTACGTTCAGAGGTGGACTCCCGTAGGCCCAGTTTGATGCAGCATATTTTGGCCCAGGTTTTTGTCCTCACATGCGGAAAACATGAAGTTGGTTTTGGGGCCTAGATTGGCTGATTCTCCTTTTTCTAGGATCAGTTCTTTCATTTTTCCGCAAGGAGATGATGGCACGCCGATAATATACTTTTGCTATCATATTTATTTATTTTTTGGCTGTGGCAGCAGAAACGGCTCTCCTTTGTCTCACTGCATCGGTTGCATTGCTGGTTGGGTCGCTGGGTTCAGTGTGCGGAGTGTCTCCTGGCCCCGCTGACCTTTTTATCTGGGCCTCTGGAAAACCCCCTCGGCACTAAAGGCCTTCAGCCTGCAGTGTTTTCACTGGTTAAGACCTTACCAAAACACACCACACCACTCCCACACACCCAGAGCGCAATGCCAAGTGAAGGTCTTTTACAGAGCAACTTAGAACTGCTCTGATTCTTCTTTATTCATTCTGGTGTCGACGCGGTTGGCTGCCTGAGACGCCCGTCATTTTGATCCCGGCTATGATTGGCTGGAGATGCTTTTGGAGGGACCGAGCTGTTGCCAGGCCCCAAGGAGCATTTGCTGCGGTTGTGACTCATCTGCTGCTGGCCTGGAATCAGTGTTTTCTTTGTCTCAAATAGGTGGAATGTCCGCTGACTTTCAAACCCAACCTGTTGAGCCGGCCGTCCATGCCTCTCGGCAGCGACGAGAGCGCTGCAAGCCAACTCACTTTGTCCAAAATGTCCTTATCATTTGGGCAGCTTGTAATGTTTTAGTGTGGGTGTTGTAGTTGTAACAGTCCAGTGTCTCTTTCCTGTGTCAGTAGTTGGCTAAAAGTGGCTGCAGTTTAGTTCTTGAGTTTTTTAACATACCATTGTAACATTTTTTTCCGCCTCCTAACTGGTGCGTTATGACGTCAATAACAGTAACGACTTGAATGACTTGCATTCTGCTCCGCCCCAGTCTTTATCTTCCTTGTGTTATCTGTTGGTGTGATCAGTTATTGCTGTAGTCATCGTGCGCATTGTTACTTCTTCACTCATCAGATTAAATCTCAGCACATCCATCACTCAGCCATTGACTTCACAGTGTTTCAATGAACAGCCTTTATTTCTTCTCCTCCCTCTCTTTTTTACGAGTGATGTGTAATTAAATCTTGTCCTTTCTGTATCTCCGGGGTAGCTGTCGTTAGATGAGGGCAGCTTGTTGTTACTGATAAAAGTAATCTAGTTTTGTAACACTTAAAGTTTTTAATGTAACCCCAAGTATCCCACAAATAAATAAGTAATCAAAAGTAGGCTTGCTTAAACTTAAACTCTTATCTGTGCCACTGTGCTCCATACGTCGATGCGGGAAACATCTGGTTTGGTGAGAGCAGGTGGCACATGAGTGAGGCCATGTCTTGTCTGCTTTGTGGAAGGGAATGCGTCCGTGACGTTAGCAGAGAAGAAAGAGTAAACCTCCGTCCCTCCAGACGATGGCATGTGGCCGTTGGTTTCCATCCACGTCAGACGTTGCGTAAGAGGGTCGACCGTGTCCTCAGTGGCACCGCCTCTGTCTGTTCCGTTAGCCTGCAGATCACGTAGCACGACTAAAACCACAGGTGGGACTACACGTTACCTGTTAAGCCAAAATCAAGAGGCCGAGGCAAAGCCCCGGTGATCTTGAATGGACGTCTTCTATTTTCAGTGACGACACGGATCCAATAGTTCATTATTCAAATAAAAATGAATAGAGAGTGCCCTCAGCACGGGATTTCCATCACAGCAACACACTGCTTTCTCTTGGGTGGTCACAAGTAGCACATGAGTACCTCATGTATCAACTATAACAACAGTATATCACATAACTCTTTATAAACAGTATGCTATGTTATATATATATATACTGTATTTATAGCGGCCGTACAAGAACTTCCTTTAGTTTGAGTTTGGTAAAGTTTTAATTTAATCAAAAACTTAACAAAGTTACAAAGCTGACCAGACATTTGATGACTATTTGCACTACAGTTTTCACACTACAGTGCAGCGGACACATTTCAGTTGCTATGAAAGAAAGCTTTGAACTTTTTACACTCGTACTATATACTACATAACCACCACAAACCCCTCTCATACCTGCTCACAGTCTTATATCCCCTCACCAGCTCAGTGTCTCTGATTTGTGCATACCCACACACACATGTCATGACCCCCCCCCCCCCCCCCCTTTGCACTGTTCTCTGTATTCTTTATGAGCCAGACCAGGCCGATGCTATATTTAGCAGCAGTGGGGGGAGTCAGTGCCCTGTTCTGGTCTCTCTCTCCCCTCCACCCCCGGCTCCTCACCGGGCCCCTGGATCACCCAACTCCACCCACCAAAGCCCAGCCCGGTGCGCACTAGTGTGGTGAGAAGGGGGGTGGCAGGCAGGCAGTCTCTCATGCAGGCTGCGGGTGCAGTGAGGCGCCTGTCAGACCCTCTGCTCCTTTTTGATTCTTTCAGATCATTTCTTTGGATTATATTTAAACATAAACAAGTGGCACCTCAGAGGATCCAACAGTAAACACCACACACACACCTTTGCACATACTCTCATGCACATAAGCACAGTCCGCACATACAACACCCTCAACAATCTCTTTTATCTTCCTCACTCGGCTATTTGCACCCAGCGCACATAGCTCCACAGATCCCATAGATTAGTGTGTCTTTGTGTGTGTGTGTGTGGGTGTGTGTGTGTGTGTGTCCAGGCTACAGCAGCCAGCTGGTCCAGTATTTCTCACATCTGTAGCTCCACCATGGCCCCCATAAGTGTTGTCTGAGGAGACAGAGGGGAAAAACAGACTTGTTGAAGAAGAAAGGGAGACCATGAGAGGGAGAGGGCGAGTCAAACAAACCAAGAAAGGGAGGAGAGATGTGTGAAGAGAGCAATTGGGGAGAAAATAAGAGAGGACGGTTGAGAGGCAATAATTAGAGGGAAGAAGGAATGATGGCTCTTGTTGTGTGTCCCTCGAATCCCGTTGTTAATTTCCTCATGTTCATATTCATACAAGTGTTATTGGCTCAGCTCTCTGTTGACAATTTAATGTGAACTCACATTGTACACTTAAAAGCATGTCCATAATATGAAGCTTCTAAAAGTATTGTTAGAAATGATTCCCTCGCCCCAGAGAGCTCCAGATATTCCTGTGGATCTCTCTTTAGCTCTCAAACTGGCTTAGTTTGATTCCCTCACTGGTTCCTCAGCTTTGACATGGTTGAACACAACATGACTGCTGCCAGCCTCACATAGTTGGACTCAGGTTCAGAATCAACACGAGGAATGTCGCCCCACAGCCAAGCTTTACACACTTTCTTATAAAGTTGTGTGTTCGCTACCTAGCGGGAAACCAGTTTTTGTTGTTTTTTTTTTGGTTTTTTTTGATCCCACTTTTTCCTGTTTTTACATCTTATTTGTTTATTTGTAGTTTAAATTGCTGCTCTAACACAATGACAATTTTTTTGACAAAATGTCCACTTACTACCTTTTTCTGGAGCTTTCAACCACATTCCACATCATTATCAAATGAGTTTGCTCATTTTGATAATGTGTATTTATAGTGACAAAATAATTACAGAAGCCGATGAGTTATTTAAGAAACCCACTTAGGGTCAAAGCTGTATCATTAAGTGCTGACAAACTAATATATTGGAAGTGACGTATTACAAGCTCTTCTCTGGGCTGCTATAAATATGTACCTTTTATTTTTATCCTTTAAAAGTCATGCTTATGTAAACTTGTTCTACAGAAGACAAATAAAATGTAACACCTTTTTATTCCACCGTGGTCCGCTGTTTTAAGCGGATCACCTGTTCTACACTCAGGGGAGATGTGGACCACGTCCACATGGGCGGACTCTAACGTCACCACGCCCCGCCCACCAAGCTCTCTCCTTTACGCTGATTGGACGACAGGGGACAGAGAGGGAGGCCCTTCTGTAAACTTGACAAAGTTTTCTTTCTGCCGCGTAGTATGAGAGTTAGAGCTCCAGATAAACCCGACCCTGGTGCTATTCGGACAGACTTACGTTACACCTGAATACTCAGCGGAGATAGTCTGACGCTATATCTACATGTTTTAAACTATGGTTGGAGATTATTGCTCATTTTCTGGAGACAAAACTGACATGCACTCTCAGAGAAACTCCAAAAACGGACTAAGTTGCAAGATGGTGCTTCAGGCTGTCGGGAAAGTACTAAGGTAAAAAACTCCGCTCTTATTTTTAACTTATTTATCTGCTAATAACCGCGGAGTCGAGCCCGTGAATGTGACATTTAAAAAATATTTTCATGAACGTTTGAGGGACCAAAAGAGAGTCGTATTGTCAAAAGAACATACCGTGTTATACGTTTGGTAATATCTCGTGTGATGCTACTTTCTCCGCAGAAGCCAGACACCTTGTTGACTGTACGTTTGTAGTGTAATTTATCTTCAGCAGTCTTATTACAACGTTACAGCGGTCCAGTGACTCAGACACATTATAAACTAATAAACGTAAAGCCACATTGTGCTCATTGCCCGCCTGTAGCCTGCCGGAGACCAAATGGAGGAGACGTGTGTTTAATATCTGTTTGACTATGCCTCCGTTACTCATCCTGAAAGATAAGAAGCGATCTCCTCTTCAATCACTGAAGTATTAGCGTGCTCTGGTTCCGGGGTCACAGCAATTTACCAGCCGGACGTGTGTAGCCTGAACGCCTCATTCCTCCTGCAGCTCTAACGAGACTCAACAAGAGGAACGTGACACTGTCTCCTCCTCTAGTCTGATTCATTATTTAAAGCGCCTAACTCACGGTTTAGCTTAAACAATCTAAACAGGAAATTATTTTTAAACCAGAGCTCAAATTGTTTAAAACGTTTTTTTGTTTTGAATGAAAACACTCACCATACTGCCCTCCTTTTAAGTTAAACTAGTCAATTAATACTAATTGAATCCTTCCTCACAGCATCCTATTTATTGGCTACATCAGAATACTTTTGTTGTTTGTTTTTAGGTTGTTTTCTCTTGATGGAAAGCCTTTTGACTTATATTTGAATGTGTGTAAAGATGCTGTGCACATTAATTATTGTAGCCGCTGTCTAAAGGCCACAATGTGCTCGAGCTGACAACAAGACGTAAAAAAAAATGCATGACCCAATTAGGAGTGTTAACGGCATACAAAGTAACACAAACAACAACCCCAGTCATGATTAGTCCCCGTGGAGAACCGATGCAATTCAAGAAGACATGCCCTATGTCACAGCAAATATTTAACCCAGTTAGTGTGTGTTTACCCTGTATGTGTCATGTGAAGAAGACACGCAGTCATTGTGAGTGTGTTAATGCCTTTAAAAGTTTCCTCCTCCCCGAGTCTGGGGACAGGTGTGTTCTGAAGCAGCAGCCCGGAGGCACGTGCCTTTTTAAAAAGCTGTTGTCGTCTGTGAAGATGTGGAGAGAGATAGCGAGGAGGATATCCTCCATCTTAGGATCTCTTGAGAGACTGGAAGCAGGATGTAATGGACGCAGCAGAGAGTGTTTGTTGTACAGTATGTTATGTCTGTTGCAAGACCTGCAACAGGTTGAGACGAGTTCTGCACCTTCCTTTTTTCACTCGGAACTCAACTCAACCGCCTCACTCGAGAAATCAGCTGGTTAACCAGGAAATTCACATTTTAGGTTATTTGCCTGGGGGGGGGGGGCGGGGGTTTCACAAATGTGTGACGTCTTCAGGAAAAAGTGAACAAAAGAAAACACGTCCTCAAAGTGAACAAGGTTGCATAGTTTTGGGGTTTTATGAGTGGGTGGTGGGCGTCGTAGACCTGTTTATAGCTCCACTTCTAACCAGTTTCCTCCTCCACTGAGAGGTTGAATACCGTTTGCTTGGATGCAGGTATGAAGACTGTAAAAACATAGCTTACGATAGCTTTTAACAGTCCCATGATAAGAGTAAATGTGTAGTTCTATACACTCTAAAACGCTTTTTCAGAGTTTTTTGCTCATCTTGGCTTCTTGAATACTTAATGTGGGGATCAAATCCACAAACCCATTCCCTCTTTTTATACTATTTGATTCAGCCACGTTTCAGATGGACTGATTAGATTGGATCAGTGTGGAGAAATCATTCGGCTCATATCATCTACGTGGTAAATCGCTTCCTGTCGTGCCAAAATCAATGCCGGAGCGCGAACCTTCTTCCACCACAGTTCTGTTTGCCAAGTGCTTAACCGGGGGCTCGGGTCTTATCTCAACCCCAAACCCCATTTCCTGTCTCACATGTGCGTTGTGATGTTGATGAGGCCCCATTATAGTGCAGGCAGGGGGTCCTCACGTACTCTGCAGGCCTGAGGGCCACTGAATGGGATTAAGCACAGGATGACAAGGGGAAGAGTAGGTAGCCAGAAACTTTGTGTGCGTGTGCGCACGTGCGCATGTTTAGGCCTGCACCTTGGCTTCAACCCTCCTTTACTGATTTACAGTGCTGCTGACGCCCCCGGTGATGCTACTGTTTAAGTGGTGGCAGCTGTGCATTCTTTGTTTTTGTTTTCCCTCTTATCTCCTGACTTCAGAACTAAAACTGACGGTCACTGACTTAATTACTGAATGTGTTTGTGCATCAGTACCCTTTTTAAAAAATACAAAACTTTGACAGAGCAGTTACTTTGTAGACGTTAGCGCTGTGAGGCACAGCCTCTGGGTTAGTCCATCCTTAACTCGGTCTCTTTTTAGCCCCATAATGGCTGCTGTGGTTTAGCTTTGGTGGGCTCAGACGGCCTGCTCTCCTCTGTCTGTGGTTTTTCGGGGAAAAGAGCCATTGACTCTATTTAATTTAAATCCTGAAATAGATCAGGAGGCCAGGCTTGTAGAAAACCGATCCTCCTCACTGAAGCTGCTCTTTTTTTACAAAATGGCCGAGTTCATTCACTCGGCTCGAGTCTTATCGGCTGAGATTGGAGCGATATCTTGTTGCTATTGATGTATTATAAACCCTGAGTAGTGTGAATCCCACAATCGGTTGACAAAGAAGGGAGCAACCTCCTGACATTTGATTGATTTGGTCTCTGACCCATCAGGTGTTTGCTTCTAAAGGTCAGTCAGAAGTGTTTGATTTCTGTGGTGCTCCTGGGAAGAACACCTCTGATGTCTGTGGCGCTTGTTATCTCTCATCTCCTTATCTTAGATTTTAGATATAGGATCACTTTTGCCCTTCCTGAATGGTTCGTTTTCTTTTTTTACAGTTTCACTCAAAGTAAATCCCTGAGGCCACGAGCCGTCTTCGGGCAGATGGCAGACTTCTTTGTTGTACTTGCCGCTCACTCTCGCAGATTGCATGGCAGTAGATTCAGAATGCCAATTCAAGCAACAGTTGTGCAATATCGGGTTTGGCTTTTGCATGAGCCGCAGACTTACGGGGAAAGTCATTACACGGGTTTTGTTAAACCGGTTTCATAGTTAAGTTGTATTCATTCACAGAGAGTCCCAATCAAAACACAAAATCCAAGGCCTCTGGTTCTTTAAGTCGTAGCGTGAGAATTGTTGTTGACGAATGCATGAGAGGGGGGTAGCTCTTTAGCAGCAAATTGTAGTATTTTAGAGAAAGCTCTGAGAATAATGCTCCAGCATAGCTGTGTAATGTGGCCTCGAGTGATTCCAGGATTAATTGGAACCAGGTTCTGCTAATGAAACGGGCTCAGTGTACCTGCCAGAGGGCTGCTCCTCTTTTCACAAAGTCTGTTTTTGGGAGCCGAGTTTGTTCAGTGTTCTGCAGGCTGCACATACAGCAGCTGATATGTGCACCAGTCTGAGGCCAAAGAGATATAACTTTCACACATTGAACCAAGACTGCGTGAACACACGAGGACTTGTCGGACACAGACTCGCTCTTCCAGACCAGACAGGGCTCGCTTCTTCTGGATTTTCTCGGGGTCTCTGGTGGGATCAGGCTTGAGACGCAGCTGTTGTGACCAGCTGGGTCGGCCATGAAAAGGGAGAGGGGGGCCACGGCCAGAGACGTGTGTGTGTGTGTGTGTGTGTGTGTGTGTGTGTGTGTGTGTGTGTGTGTTCATGAAGCTGTAGGGGTGTATTAGTTGGGTACTGGTGCAAGGGGAAAGGTAGTGAGTGAAGACGGCAGGGGGGTGGGGAGGTGGTGCTGCTGGGAAAAGTGAAAGGGATAAGAGAGTACAGCTAGCGGGCAGAGTTGAACAGCTGTCGGGTCAGTCACTCTGCAGCACTGACCTCCGTGTCACCCAGCTATACGACCCTATTTCCTTATTGTTCTTTCTATTGCAGATAGACACCAACATGTCTGTCTTCCTGCTTCTAGCCCTCCGCCTCTTCTTCAAAGGTTCAAAAGACATTTTCTCATATCTCTTTGTAGATTTGTGTTGTTTCAACAAGCCTAACCAGGTTTTCTGGATTATCGGTCCGTATGAGAGACTGGTCCCTGTTGGTGCCAGGCGGGCTGTGGCCGTACCCCCGACTCGGAGACATGTGCCTGGCCCCTGTCTCACTTCCGCTCCACTCCTGCCGTCTGGCCTGCCCTGATCTGGTGAGGGAGAGAGAGGCATCTGCTGCCTTTTATGGCAAAGACTGGCCTCAGAGAACTTCACCAAGAACAGAAAAGGCTGTGTGTGTATTTGTGTGGGTGTGTGTGTTGCTGCTAAAACAGACTACGTACGTATGAGGGGAGGAGTGCTGGCAGAGAGGAAGTTTTCTTTATCCTAAAATAAACTAATGGCTCCAGAATTTCACCTCCCCTTGCCACACAAATGTTCGCAAGAGGTGGAGGAGGTGTGTGATGGAAAATGATGAAATTGCTGAGGGAAAGAGGCAGGAAACGGCTCAGTGAAACAAAATGTTTTCAAAAAGAGGAGGAGGGGGGGTAGAAGAACTGATTTGAACCTTTTTTCTCTGAAGGGCTTAGCAGAGCTGACGGTATCTGTGGATGAAGCTCCATCCCCGAGTAAAGCTCTTTCACATGATGGAACATGTAGCTCACAGCGCAAAACCAAACCGACCACATGAATGTGTCTGTGCCCTCATGAGCAGGAAGAGGCTTTTTGTCTGTTGTAAAGGGGGAGAAGGAAGCAGATGGAGATAAGGAGAAGTGAAAGCAATGATACAAACTTTAATTTTTAAAAGGAAACTTTAATTCAAATTTGAGTGAGAGTAGAGGTCATGGCGTGAGGAAATGGGAAGCTGATGGTACAGGATAATAGTTGGGAACGGAAAGATGAAAGGAAAGGGCAGAAAGAGATGAAAAGAAAGGACAAGGCTAGAACTACGAGTCCTGAAGCATTTGAGCCTGAACAATAGGCCGTTTGGACTGGTGAGCCTGCAGCCATGAAGAGGAAAGGGCACCTACAGGCCTAAAAGAAGAAAAATAAATAGATAAAGAAGAGGTGCAAGACCGAAGGAAAGAGCAGCGCAAGCGGAGAAAAGAGGTGAAACAGAAAGTGGCCGCTCATTAATAATTAGCCGGCAGTGTATACACTTGGTGTCCTTTGGTTTTAAATGAGGACAAAACGTGCTCAGGAGCTGCGTGATGAGAAGATCCGAATACCTTGATGAATCATTACCCGACAAATGAGAACCCGAGCAGTGTTGGTCCTTCAGATCGCAACGTTTTCACAGGAGGCCCGTAGGCAGCTTACCGCCAAGAATATCTCCTGACAGCTAAATTAGACAACAGCGCGCATATAAAGGAGGCTTAATCATTGACAAAGTCAACGGCTTGCGTGCTCTTAATGCATCCACATGTTGACATGCCTTCCCTTGTTTGCTGAGGTGGAAAACCGGGCGACGCTTCCTGGAGAGGGGAATTAAGCGGAGGTTTGAACACTGTGCTTTGGCAAAGAGGCCTTGTCCTCCACAGCTCTGTCATGTTTTGTAAGTGTTTATTAGTTCCCATGGATATCAGCTGGGCCTGTGTCGATCTACCTCCTCTCCTCATTCCTTTCTCCCCCTTCTGTTCTCTGTCCCGTCTTAATCTATTTCTAATGTGTCTGGCTGAATGTGCACCAGTCTTTGCTTCTTTGCAGGAAGGTCTGGTGATAGTCGCAGCAGAGCCCGATTGAAGGCGAGAAGGCTTTTGCCTGTGTTTTGTGATCCCTCTTCATTAGTGCCGTTAGAACAGCTCTCGTCAGTCGGAGTCTTCTGGGAGTGTGACCGGGAAGGAAGTGGGGGGGAAAAGTGAGAGCCAGGGACACGTTTCTCGACCATTGTGTTTCGACGGAGGATATGCAGAGAGGAGGGATGAGAACTAGAGGTTGGGGGGGAGGGGGGGATCGCAAGATGGGCGGAAATGAGTGTCGACAAAAGCACAATGAATTCAGGGAGCAAACTGAAACTCCCTCGTCCTTAAGCAAACCCAAACAGCTGTAGCAGAGCCGAGACGGAGCAAAAATAAACAGAAATAGAGTCATCAAAGAATGAGGAGAGCGAATAATGGAGGAGGATTATTAGGCCGGTGATAGTCCCAGATTGTCCCAGACAACTGTGCCTCTGTTTATTTGTCTCACTTATGTGTCGAGGCTTTTCAACCTTTAACCCTAGATTGCACTGCCTGATGCAGACAGCGGGCGGGGGGGGGGGGGGGGCGGGGGGGGGGGGGGGGGGGGGGGGGGACCTGGGAGGAGGAGAGGTTACGGCCCTGGAAGTGCAGGAGGAGTGTGATATGACATCCCTGTGCTAGAACTGGCAGTGGAAGTACAAGGCGCTGGGGACGGACATCTGTGTGGAAGCTATAGACCTCACATCAGGTCAGAGGTCAGAGTTAGGGGTCAGGTACAGCGACCGAGCCCCCTTTGTTTGCTCACTCCGGTCGGCTGCAAGTCAGTTTTGTGAAAGTCACAGAAAGTTTTGTTTACTTGTTTCTGAGATTCAGTTGTCAAAGCTTTATAGATCTCTGTGCCTGAGCTTATGCTGTTGTATCTATGCAACGTTGTGTCTTCATCTTTTATTGCCTGTATGCAGCTCCTTAACCTCTCCCTTTTTTTTTTCATTCCTCTGCAGGAAGTCGAAGGCGAAGCCAAATGGAAAGAAGCCTCCGACAGAAGAGAAGAAGCAGTACCTGGAGCTGGAGTACACAAAGATCCGTGTGGTGGATTTTGACCTGAAAGAGCTGGTGGTGCTGCCCAGAGAGATAGACCTCAACGAATGGCTCGCCAGCAACAGTGAGTAACTCCAGTGGTAGTCAGTGATGGAAGGAATATATAGTCATGGTACGCAGAGGAGCTCAAACAGTCACACGCATAGTTGAGGATGAACAGAAACCACTGTTGTAGTTACTAAGCCTGTAAGCAATTCAACACGGTCACTCTTAAAATATGAACATTTCTTTCATATGAAATATATATACTTTAACGGAGCCAAGCCGCTGACATGATCCAGGCCTCGCACAGCGTTCAGCCTGTTCTCAGTAGCACGCCGCTTCTTTAAACACCGTTGTTTACTGCGGCCTCAGTGCAGCGTTTGAACTCTTTCAATGTATCGTTTTGTAAACTCACTGTGGTCCGGCTGCTTCATCGATCTTTCAGAGATCCTTTTTTTTTTTTTTTTCCCCGACTTTGTTTTGGTTACGTATCCGACCCAGGCGCGGAAAAGGAAAACACACATTCTTTCCTTTTTTTATTTTCGACGGATAAAACGTTGTTATAGAAAACAGATGGGGCATGTCTTCGCAGGTTAATGCGTTGAAGTTGGAAGTTATGTAAGTTTGAACACAAACTAAAGGTCTGAGCAGTGTTTTGATTAAATAATAAATCGATAATCACTGGAACCATTTGACTTGTCATCCATAGGATAACACACACACACAGTCCTCTTTTATGTTCTGGCAGTATTTTAGTTATTATAAGTATTTGGGTGTCCTCTCTTTGATGTGTTCCTGTGTAACACGTGTCAAACATTGATTAACAGACTCTGAAATCCTTCTTGTCTTCTTTGCCACAGCGACGACTTTCTTCAATCTTATCAACCTGCAGTACAGCACCATCTCAGAGTTCTGCACTGGGGACACCTGTCAAGCCATGACGGCCTGCAACACGTAAGTTATCTCCACCGTCTTCTGATTTATTCATCACTCACCTGCCCAGACCCAGTGGTTTATTCATCACAAACTGGTTAATTCATCAAGGGACGCTTCTCCGGTCAGCGAGGGACGACTCGCAACCCGCTCAGGTTGATTTAGGTCTTTTGACTCGCCACATAGACCATCTTGGAATGTGCAGTATGCAACTTCAATGTACTGCAGCAAGCTGTTTATTTACATTGAGTACCGCACCTTTGTGTCTGAGCTGAATCACTGCATACTCAAAGGATTGACTAACATTGTTTCACGTCTTTAAACTGTATACTACCATGCGGCTTCAGCAGTCTGAG
The DNA here is from genome assembly GCF_004355925.1 of Anarrhichthys ocellatus. Taxonomy (NCBI): domain Eukaryota; kingdom Metazoa; phylum Chordata; class Actinopteri; order Perciformes; family Anarhichadidae; genus Anarrhichthys; species Anarrhichthys ocellatus. The sequence goes on from NW_022280032.1 coordinate 16,124,144, forward strand.
TTAGATAAATCCAGTCGGTCTTTTAAATACCTAATCCCCTAATTTTAGTAAAACTCACTTTTTATTATTTGTCGAGTTTTCAGGTTTATTGCGACTGTGTGCAGTGAAGTAGGGCATACCTCTGGAGTAGTAGTTGTAACATGGAGACCTGTTCATGCCATGTTAGCAGAAGGGGAGGTGACGGACTGTAAGCATCTATCGAACTAGTTTGTCCTGTCAGGGCGGGGTGTTGTCTCTAAAACCTGACTAGCCACACTTTGAGAACCCACGAGACTCACTACGCAGCGCTTAACTAATTACAAGTGCACGTGCTCACCCTGGTTTAAAAAAATACGAGGGTGACAAACAACACAACCATTGAGAAGTGACACACATGACAGTTGCTGTGAGAGACGATCTTGTCACGAGTTCACCTCCCAGTCGACAGTGGAGTTTTCCACTGCTGCCACCTGAAGCTATGGCTGCTAACCCCCACAGCCTGAGGAACAACAGAAGTCAATGTGCTTCGCCTGCGGTATACGAGTAGTTGAGAGAGTAGTTTGGATTAACATGTTGTATGTCTATCGACCTGTGTTTCTAAGAAGAAGCCCACCATTTAGGATTGTACCTTCCCGACTGCCCGGCACCCCACCCTTTCCTGCCCAGGCAGGACTTGGCCCCCCCCCCCCCCCCCCACTCCTCTGTGGTGAAAAGTGACTGAGCCACAGTCACAGCAGCGTCAGTACCCCTGCCCGAAGGCAGAGCTCAGCACTATTTTTGGAAGAAAATGTTTCCATGAGCTATGAGGGAACGGAACCATTTGGTAGCTATTTAGACGCATTTTGAGTGCGTGTGTGTGTGTGTGTGTGTGTGTGTGTGTGTGTGTGTCCGTGCACGAGTGTGTTAGTGTTCTCACTCTTTTCTTTAAGCGTTGCGCTCTTATAGCCGGGTCCATTTTGGATTCGGTTTGATTTCCTATTTTTAAGAGTGTGCAACACATTCAGTCATTTAGCTCATTTGCAAACATTGAATCTGTCGAGCTGAACTTTCGTCCTTGGAGAGTCGGTCAATCTTAAAGTTCTATTTATTGTTTCATTGCTTTTATTACGTCCTTCAAACATACGTACTCTGCAGGTGCGACCGGATATCATAAAGCCACAGATCAACGTATATACAGTTTGTCCCCACATTGTAGAGTGTGCCACCGTTCACACCATGGTGACATTTACCTATAACCTCCAAAATAATATATAAAAACAATATCTTGGATATTAAGACATATAGAATTAATGAATAAAAATAATACATGAAAACAGGTAAAAAACAGTCCCATAAGACTGCTATGAACCCAATTCATTCCATTGCAAAACAATTGTGACAAACGGGTAACAAAATCTATTTAAAAACGTAAATTACTTTTTTTTTTTTTTTTTTAATAAAAAGTTGCATGAATTGGAAAAAAAATTTGTTTATTGTAAGAGTCCCGGTGCTGTGGTCAGTACATCTCCTGCAGGGTCAGTTATGTGGACGCTTTACATTCCTTGAGGAAGTGTAATCTCTGGTCCACTGCCTCCCAGACCCACACTGCTAACAGCAACACCTGCACGCACATTTGTTTTTCATAACTCTTCACTTTATTAATTGACCCTTCCAGCTCGTTGGTCCATCAGGCCTTTTTGTCTTTGTGGTTCACAGTTCTGTTTTACTTATGGTTAGCTCATTCGTCTATTTCTAAGGTGCTTGCATCACTAGCTCTGTGCTGGTGACCTACTGTTAACGAAAACTCAGATCCGCCCCAATTCATCCATCTGGGTAGTGTAACTGGACCACATCCTCATTCCGAGCAGTGCCATCCAGAATGTGAGATGTTACTGGGAGTTTGTTTTTTCCCTAAATGACGAAATAGGACCAGGTTATATCTCACAGCTCACCTGTGTGTCATTTCTCTTCCTGCTTGAATGAATCATTTGTGTACCAGGAAATACTCCTTCTTGTGTCTGAGCATCTCCTACTGTAAGCATTCTTCAGAAAACTTTAACTATGATGAATTAATACTCGGCTCACAGTTACGTAGTGGTGTCCTGCACCTCATTGATCGCGTCTTAAATGCTGTTTTGAAAGGCGTGTGTGATAACAGTTGTGTTTTCTGTGTCTTTCTCTCTAGAATATACTACTGGTATGACGAGAGGGGGAAGAAGACAAAGTGCACTGCTCCACAATACGTCGACTTTGTAATGAGTCTTTGTCAGAAACTGGTCACAGATGAGGAAATCTTTCCTACGAAATATGGTGAGTGTCCCTCTTCTGGTTTCCTGTCTGCTAGAAGTCACTGATGCTGTGCTGCTGCCCCCTGCTGCTTCAGTTGGAGGGTCTGAATGAGTGGAAATGAGTTTTTGCTATTTGCCATAGCACAAGTTGACATATTGTGATTGTTTGAGCAACCTATCAATGCATCAACTCGTCATATTAGCTTTTGAATTTGTCAAACTTTTAGTGATTATTTTATTATATTTCTTTATTGTTCTATTCTATTGTGCCATAGATCTCTATTGTTGTCAAAAAAAAGTATTAAAAACACAGCAAGGAGCCACACTGAGTAACATTTTAGTAGATATTATAATAAACATGAATAAACGTGTTTGAGCACCAATTGTGTTTTAATCCGCAGCTGGAAATATTCCCCAACAAATTTCCTGATTAAGTAATGTTTGCTAAACGCTTCAATGCAAAGGAAAGTTTTTAGCCTTTAAAAAAATATACATATATATTCGTGACCTTTTTTTTCAGTTTACGTCTTCATTGGGAACAAATCGGCTTATGGCTCAGTGTAGTATTGTACAGAAAGTATTTAGAGAGTAACACATAATTGATTTATTTGTTGATAATGTAAAATAATTCTAGACGGAAACAAGCCTCTCTCATGGTGATTCCTGTGCCTAATCCAGTCTCTCCTGTCTGGTTTTGTTTCCTTCTCTTTCTCTCCCTCCAGGCAAAGAGTTCCCCAACTCCTTTGAGTCCTTGGTGAAGAAGATCTGCCGGTACCTGTTCCACGTGCTGGCTCACCTCTACTGGGCGCACTTTAAAGAGACAGTGGCTCTGGAGCTGCAGGGCCACTTGAACACTCTGTATGCACATTTCATCGTTTTCGTAAGGGAATTCAACCTGGTTGACCCCAAGGAGACCTGTATCATGGACGACCTGTCCGAAGTTCTCTGCACCCCCGCCCCGCCCCCTGCACCCACCCCTGCCCCCTCCGCTCCGGCCTCGGCGCCCTCCCCGTCTTCACAAAACCACGTGACGGAGAGATGAGCGGGGGGCGGCGGTGAGACAGCAGCCCCGGGGGTGATTGAAGATAAGATAGAGGAGAGAAGGAAAGACAGCCTGGCCCCCTTCCTTGGTGCCAGCAGGACTTAAAGACCTTCCACTACCCTTATATTTCGCTATGACACCAACCAACCAACCAGCCGGAAGGAAGGAAGGGGGGGGAGGGGTTTTGAGGAGTTTGGGGTAGCGGGGAGGGGTTTGTCACGCCAGCAGGAATTGGCGTGAGCATTCCTCCCAGGGGCAAATCCCTCCCATCTTCTCTGCAATTTAAACTAGGAACAAAAAATTATGTGTATGTTTTATTTTTGGTTTTATTTCACTTTTTTATTTTTTTTTGTTGAAGTTTTATTCGGTTTTATTTTTTGTTGTGGGGCGGGGTGCAGCGTGGCCCTTCACCTCCCTGTATCCTCGACCTACCGTACAGTACAGGAAGGGGTTTCTGCTTTGCTTCAACCTGCTAGTGTACAGCGTTGTTAATGTGAGGAGAAGAGGTGTTTCTCCTCACCTGCAGGCTCCTCCCTCCCTCCTCCTGCAGCCAATACGCTGGCCAGTAGGGAGCCACGTTACTGCCTGACGGGCCGATACTAGCCAATCACTGTTTGGGTTGTTTATGTGGGGGATGATTGAAGCGCTTCCTACTCAGGACCTAAGAGAATATGTCACTGCTGCCAGAGAGAAGTTAGTCTCTTTCTTTTTTTCATTCTCTGTTCCTTGGTCACCAGACTGCTCAGCCCTTCATATGGCCGATGTTGATCGTGTTTAACTACAGTATAGTCACATCATCGCCTGGTGTACCCCTAACAGACATGTCCCAGAGTCCATCTGTAGAGGGCAGCAACCACAAAGAGAAGGCAACAGAAACAGGGAGATGGAGAAGAAAATGTAAAGATTGTATGATAGATATTTAATCTGATCAGAGAGTCAAGACAGACTGGTGCCGATATGAGGCTGAATCAGAGTTGCGTGCTGGTGCTCAGCATAGCAGCAGCCACTTGAACCACCACCGACACCCACTTCAGCAGCACAGAAGGACAAAGACATGAGGTAATGTCTGCAGGCCCAGATGGAGACAGAGTGAGGGGTGGGAGTAGATGATGTGGAGCTGCTCTGCTGTGTAACAGTCGGCTGTACTCCCAGTGCAGAACTCAAATTCTCCACTCCCGGTTTATTATTTTTTACCTGTCCCGTTTCAAATTTGCTTTTTTTAAAAGATTATCAGAGGAAAACTAGTTCAGAAATAACAACAATAATGGTATCATTACACATGTATAGAAAATGCACAGTCTGCTTGGACTTTACTGTACAAAGAATCGCAAGCGGGTTCTCTCAGACATAGCCTTTGTATGGAGGAGGATTGGGTTTATAATTCTCCTTTTTTATTTATTTAATTTTTTTTCTTTTTTTTGTGCAGGGTTCTTCAGTTCTGGCTCTCGTTTTTATGTATTTTAATTATTAACTAAGTTAAAAGCAATTTAATATTTTAAGCTCTGCGGATTATAATCTAATAAAAGAGAGAAATGCCACTTTGTCTCAGAGTCTTTTGTATTTATGTGTTTGTGAAAATGATGCAAAAGGGAAGAAACATGAGCGTGTTGTGTGCAGCTTCATAAAAAGAGGACTTGACTGAATCCTCCCATAGTTTACTCGGGTTTACCCGAGGTAGAACTAAACAGGACCATGTTCTTTCATCATTTTGATGATGATGTTGTCACCAAACTATTTTATACAGGAAAATACAACAAAAAGTGATTGAAATTGCTATGGAGCTCAAGATTTCTAAATGTATCTCCTCTTTCAAGTTTTTAACTAGACACTCCAAGCTCCACTAAAACAAACTGTTACCACATAAGACTTTATACAGATTTTTGAAATTCTTTTTAGTTTTGTTTTTCTCATTTCCATACCCGTTTCTGTTTGCTACAACTTATAAGAAGAAAAATTATGAAAATTGAATAAGATGCAAACACCATTCCAACTTTTATATCTTCATTTATATCAAAACTGACTCCATACCAAGACTTCATGTTGGTTTTAGAACCCGCCTCAACACCGTAATGCCCAATCATGTTATCTACATCAGGACAAACTCCTGAAAATATTCATCCTGAAGGGATGTCACATGAATGAATAAATAGTTGTATCACCATAAACACAAAAGAAAAACCAAAATGTAAATTGAATCTCAGATAATTTAAATCACAATTAACACAATAGTGAACAAGGCTTTAAACATTGTCCATTCTTGGTGATAACGGGGAAAGACAAACTGTAGCCAAACAGTTTTCACTTTCAAGCTTAATTGTTATAAAATCGGAGACAATCGGAGCAAACGTTCAACTTGAAATGAATGCAACTTAAAATGCTGACTTGATTTAGACTTTTATTCACCCGATCTTTGTTGTCCGGTCTTCTTTGTTGGTTCTGAGAGAAAAGGCATAAGGTGTTTGGGGAGGAGCGGAAAACTGAATGGAGATGAGGACATCAAGGTCATCTACCGTCTGGACACAATCAATAGTCACGTTGATTTCGATTTTTAATAAAATGATTTTATATTTGAATGATTGTGTGTCTGTAATATGTTTTTTTCCCTGGAAACGCTGGAGGAGCAGCTTGAGAGCAACAAGGAGGCTTTTTGGAAGCAGCTGATCCAACTACAAGACGAGATGTAAGAGGACCAGAGGATGCTACAAACTCAGGGAAAGGGAATGTCAGTACTGCAAAAGCTGTCTTGATGATTTGTTTATTAAGTATAAGTATGACATAAAAGAGTCCTATAAAATGTCAGAAAATATTACAGTATAGTCTGTTGTATACCATACGATGTTATTAATGATATAGTAAAGTATACCATAATAATGTCATTAAGATATCAAAGCATAATTTGGCACATAATATAAACAATAGTAGTATAGTATGCCATAAAAGAGTCATACAAATATTACAGTATAGTATGCCGTTATATAGTATTTCAATATAGTAGGTCAATGTATAATTTGCCAAGTCAGAGTATAGTATTTAATAAATACATGTTAAGTATAATAGGCTATAAAAATGTCATAAAACATGTAGTGTATTATGCCAAAAAAAAATACATCACAAAAAAGTTTTCAACTAGTATGCCTTTACCTGTCATAAACAACTTATAGTGTAGTATGTTATAAAGTCAAAATGTAGAACTGCCAAATAAAAGCATAATCTAGTACGTCAAAAAAGTCGGAGTATAATTAACATAAATATTAGTATGCCATAAAAATGTCATTTAAAAAGTCATAGTACAGTATGACATAAAAATGCAATAGTATAGTATACCGTGAAAATAATTCATGTTATAGAAGTCTGTCATGACGTTTAATAACAATGTCTCAGGTTTCTCTGAAGTTTCTTCCCCAACAGAATCACTGTAAGTGCTACTGGCATTGAGTAATAGAAGTTTGAACACACTGAAGTAGAAGTTTTTTTATTTCCTCCTGAATATTTCTTTGCAAACTGATGCCTGGAGATGACTATAGCTGGGACTTCTTGGCTCGAGTTTACTCGAAAGAAGAGAGGCGGGCACTGTTCAACGCGGACTCTCGTTGGCTATTCTAGGCTTCTGGAGAGGACATAGGTCAAATAAGGTGTCAATCGAAACATCAATGCAGCCGCCATTGTGAGATACAGACAGCGCCTCTGTTTACATGAAAACGGAAGTTACGTTAGGAAATAGATCGCTAGTTAGCATATCTGCCGGCTAATTTCAAATGATGCATCAGCAGTCCGTGTGTATTTATGGACGTAATAATGTGTTTTGGACTAAATATTCTACTGGATTGGATCGTCTGGACCTTTGGCAATGTAACAAGAGCGTTTTTGTCGGACTTTTATGGATGGGGGAAATACTATGAAGCATAATTGGTGAGTTGCGTCGATATTTTACGACGACAGAAGCGTTGAGTGTACCTGCTGTTGTGATTGTATCTTGAAATGGTTTGCATAAATCGAATTACAAGAACCTTAGCTTACATAGCAGTTGTGTACATGACACAGATGTCCACTAAACACGGCCCGTCGGAGTGGTAACAGGTTTGGCAAATGTTTACAGTCAAAGATGGAAACATTTCAAGAAAAAAAAAAAAGGTCACAACAAATATAGCTTATTGTGCAAAACCCCGTTCTCTGTGACGTCATAGATTCCATGACATCAAAGCCATAGAATCTATGACGTCACAAAGCTCTCTGTGTTGTCATAGAGTCCATCACATCAAAGCCATAGAATCTATGACGTCACAAAGCTCTCTGTGTTGTCATAGAGTCCATCACATCAAAGCCTGCCTTCAAAAGATTCTGACTTCTCCAGCTCACATCTCAGTCGCACATCTCAGTCGCACATTTCAGTCGCACATTTCGTGATCAGAACAAAATATTAAAGATGGGATCCCACAGTTTCTGGCCATATGAACTCAATAGTTTGCTGGAGTGTATTGCAAGAGCTACACTCCTCTCAAAACCTGGGGATATCACAGCCTTTATTTTAAATTATTTGCTTCATATGAACAGTTTCACTAAATCTGAAGCTGAAGATACCAAGGTTGATATTTTCAGCTTCCAAGAGATGTGGGAGAATAAGTTCCTGAAAACTGAAGAGTCTCCACTCACCACCATGAGGCGAAGCAAAGTGAGGCTTCAACCTCTTCTAAAAGTGGGCACAAATAGTGAAAGAGGGCCTCCACAAAAGCCACAGCCCTCTATTAAAAGATCCATCCAGGACAAACCAAAGTGGCAAGACTCATCACCTCCGAGGCCTAGCAGAGGGAGGTTTCAACCTCTTCTAAAAGTGGGCACAAATAGTGAAAGAGGGCCTCCACAAAAGCCACAGCCCTCTATTAAAAGACCCATCCAGGACAAACCAAAGTGGCAAGACACATCACCTCTGAGGCCTAGCAGAGGGAGGTTTCAACCTCTTCTAAAAGTGGGCACAAATAGTGAAAGAGGGCCTCCACAAAAGCAACAGCCCTCTATTAAAAGATCCATCCAGGACAAACCAAAGTGGCGAGACCCATCACCTCCGAGGCCTAGCAGAGGGAGGTTTCCACCTCTGGTAAAAGAGGGCACAAAAAACCAGACATGCCCTCAATCAGTGTGCCCTCAATCAGTGTGCCCTCAATCAGTGTGCCCTCAATCAGTGTGCCCTCAATCAGTGTGCCCTCCTTCAACAATAGTTAGCATTGTTAGACGCATCAGAGTCCAGATGTCATGCACAGACCCATCACCCGAGAGGGTCGGAGTGAGGTTTCCACCTCTGGTAAAAGAGGGCACAAATAACCAAACATGCCCTCAATCAGTGTGGCCACAATTAACGAGTGTTAGAATTGTGAGATACACCAGAGTCCAGACAGCTTTATGTCCTGAGTGAGTCAGACAGAGCTTTATGTCCTGAGTGAGTCAGACAGTTTTATGTCCTGAGTGAGTCAGACAGAGTTTTATGTCCTGAGTGAGTCATACGTATGTATATTTGTATATGTATACGTATGTATTTGTGTATATGTATATATACGTATACGTGTGTATGTATACGTATATGTATGTATACGTATGCGTATGTATGTGTATACATGTATACGTATACGTGTGTATACGTATATGTGTATATGCGTATACGTGTGTATATGCGTATGTATATGTATATATGTATACTTGTGTATATGTGTATACATGTGTATATGTGTCTACGTATGTATATATGTATATGTATATGTGGCACAATAAGTCATATGAGTTCATGAAGTACAATAGTTGCTTGGGTGTTGTGTAACTTAAGTGAGTTTATTATGTTTCCTATGTGTTAATGAGGAGGAAGTGTGCATTTTAGTTAGTGGGGTACAGTGTTATTTATCGCCAGTAGGTGTCAGTGTTGCGACATCAGCAGTGTCTGTGACAGAGAGCCAGAGGGAAGTCTCGCGTGAATATGCGAGAATATGAGATTCTCTGAAAAGCATAGCACGTATGTGTATACATAACACACAAACACAGCCAAGGAAACTCTCAACTGGTTTCAGAGAAATCAAATAAAGCTGCTAGAATGGCCCAGACGATCAGCTGACTTGAATCCAATAGAAAATCGATGAAAGAACTAAAGATCAGAGTTCATATGTATACTCGATTGATCCGCGGTTCACGAGTGATCTGAACCGCGAGGGGTCATCCGAACGGATCGATCCGTGACACCACTAGTGTACAGTATATGTATATACGTGTACCTACGTACGCGTCCATCCATCCATTATCCAAACCGCTTATCCTGTTCAGGGTCGCGGGGCGCTGGAGCCGATCCCAGCTGACATTGGGTGAAGGCAGGGTACACCCTGGACAGGTCGCCAGTTCATCGCAGGGCACATATAGAGACAGACAAACATTCACGGTCACATTCACACCTATGGGCAATTTCGAGTCTCCAAATAACCTAAGCTGCATGTCTTTGGACTGTGGGAGGAAGCCGGAGAACCCGGAGGGAACCCACGCTGCAACGGGGAGAACGTGCAAACTGCACACAGAATGACCATCCGGGATCGGGGAACAAACCCGGGTCCCTCTTGCTGTGAGGTGACAGTGCTAGCCACTACACCACCATGCAGCCTGTGTGTATGTGTCTACGTATATATATATATATATATATATATATATATATATATATATATATATGTATACGCGTGTATACGTGTGTATGTATACGTATGTGTATACATATACGTATGTGTATACATATATGTATGTATATGTGTATATGTATACGTATGTATATTTGTATATCTATACGTATGTATAAGTATGTATATGTGTATATGTATAAGTATGTATATGTGTATATGTATACGTATGTATATGTATAAATGTTTACGTATCTATATTTGTATATCTATACATATGTATGTGTATACGTATGTGTATGCGTATACGTATACGTGTGTGTATACGTATGTATGCGTATACATAGGTATACATATACACATATACATATGTATACATATACACATATATGACTTTCGCCATTAAATGCTTTTAACCTGCTCCGTTCACGTGAACACACTACTGCTTTATATCTGCTCACTGACACTCTTCATTGATATTCGGGGATTTGTTACATGAAAAGGAACAGCAGCAGTAGAACTTTATTACACAATGTGATGATTAAACTGTAAAAAAAAGAAAAAAAATACTCGATTGATCCGCGGTTCACGAGTGATCCGAACCGTGAGGGGTGATCCGAACGGGTCACGGATCGATCCGTGATCCGGTACACCACTAGTGTTTATGTATGTGTATACGTGTGTATATGTGTATACGTATGTATATGTATACATGTGTATACGTTGTACATGTGTATACGTATATGTATATGTATGTATATGTATATGTATATGTGTATATGTATACGTGTGTAAATGTGTATACGTATACGTGTATATGTGTATACGTATGTATATGTATATCGTATGTATATGTATACATGTGTATGTGTATACGTATGTATATGTGTATATGTATACATGTGTATATATATACGAATGTGTATATGTGTATGTATATATTAGTGCTGGGCAAGTTAACGCGTTATTATCGCGTTAACTCATTCATTAATTAACACCGACAATTATTTTATAGCGCGTTAACGCATTTTTTTATTTTTTGAAATTTATTTGTAAAGTGCATTGCTCACTGGCAGCCGTGGAGGAAGTCTTCAGACTACGTTGATATCCGGTTTTCAGAATAAGATATTTCAGAATAAGATAACAAAGTATGAATTATATTCACATTAAGTATAAAACATGCTGCATCTCATGAGCTAAAGGGGAAATACACCTAAATTGTGCGTAAAGTGTCTTTATTCTTTGATCGCTGGGTAACCATCATCACCTCGGAGTTACAGCATTATATTGATGAACAGTAGAGCTGCATTCACATGCTCTCACTGTCATGAAGACAGACATTTTTGCTGAAACGTGCTGAAACATTTTATTCCTGTTGCACAGCAGTGGAAAGCACCTGATTTGTTTTAATAAGTGTTTGCAAACCAAATGTTATTGACCTTTTGTTCATATAGCAGTACTTTTAAAATAAAAGTGCACAATACACTACTTTTGAATTCATTATTGAACTTTGCCATAACAATGCGATTAATCACGATTAATCGCAAAAAATCCATGCGATTAATCGCGATTAAATATTTTATATTTATACATGGGACGGGTGTTACACTTAGTTGCGGAGTCCTCTAAAAATATCTAAGACCTGAATGACTGTATGATAGAGGGAGAGAGAGACAGACAGAAAGATAGACAGAGAGGAGAGAGACTGAGTGAGACAGGCAGACAGAGAGTTAGATGGACTGAGTGAGTGGGAGAGAGAGACAGGCAGACAGACAGTTAGATGGACTGAGTGAGTGAGTGAGACAGGCAGACAGGAGGTCTAATGATCTTTCCTTGAATATCATGTGTGTATGTGTGTAGAGAGAGACAGACTGGCAGAGAGAGCGAGAGAGAGAGAGAGAGCCTGCGTGGGTGTAGTAACTGGTTGCCATGGCGAGGACGCACCTGGTGTTAGAGGCAGACTGATTAAGAAACATTACAGTAAACAGTGATTTTGAACAAACCCCCTAACTCCTTTTAACAAATTAACAGGAGCCTGAGTGCCAAAATATGGGTACCGTGAGAAAGATAAGACTCTGGCAAACGTGCTGATGTGTTTTTTATGTTTGTGGTGTTAAAAATGTGAGCTCTAGAGCAATAGACAAAACTGGTACCGTCTGCGTTCTTTGAGAAATTAGTGGTGAGATTTAACATGGAGTCTAATGGAGCAGTTGGTTGGAGTTCATGTCGCTCTGTCGCTCTTTGAGCCAAATGTGTTTTTAAAAATGTATTATCAATGTATCATGCATAACTACACCCAACCCACTTACAAGTAACCACTTGGGCTTACAAGTAATCACAAACTTATACAAGGCAGGACCGGAGTGCAGTGTACACATTTTAATAGAAACTAAGTCACTGACAGCCAGGGTAGGAAATTTACATATTTTTTTGGGGGCAACTTTTGCCCCCACTGACTGAAATCCAGGGGCATTTTCAAAAAATTGGGGGCACTTTTTGAAACTTGCGAAATAACATTTAACCTTTGTTCAAAATAATAAATATACTTATTTAGGCTTACAGTATATGAGCAATTGTCATCAAATGGCAATAATAAGACTATTAGCAGTAGTCTACAGATTCAAAGTGTTTTCTTCGATTTTTTTTTTAAACAAAAAACTAACATAAATCAGACAATTTTTTTCTTATTTCTTTGTGGTTATTTATTGTTATTATTACATTTTTTTAAACAACTATTACCACTTATTAAATCAACGATGCCTTGATTACATATACATCAGTCATTGTATGGAATTATTGAGAAAAAATATTTTTGTAGCACCTCAAATATTGTGATATTACCCATTTTTGTCCTGAACTTATTCATTAGTCGTGTGGAATTTTTGAGAAAAACATTTTTATAGCACCTTAAAAATTTAAGAAATGTGCCATTTGAAGGTACAAATTCAGTTCAGAGTTTTTACTTAGTAAAATATCTTAATTGACTGTCAGGTATTATTCATTTCCAGCAACCCTCAAATCAAATAATAAAGACTACGCACAATTTAGGTGTATTTTACCTTTAACTCACGAGATGCAGGTAGCATGTTTTATACTTAATGTGAATATAATTAATTTAATCTAATTTCCATTATGCAATATGTATACTTTGTTGGCATCTTATTCTGAAAACCGGATGTTCGTCTGAAGAAACCGGATGTTGTCTCACGTTAATCTTTCCGCTAGCTTTCAAAGTCCTTCGCTCGCTCCCGATCTGCGCCGTTTGAATGAGTTTACCGTGAATTTCAGGATATAGGTGCACTAAAATGTAAGTGTCTGCTGAGTTGACCGCAGTCTGAGGTCTGATTAAGAAGCGCTCCATTTTTTTTATTCGTTTAGAAAGTTCGGGGGCATTTTTTGCCCCTCTCCTAGTGATATCAGGGGCAAAATTATATTTGTTAGGGGCAGTTTTGCCCTTTGCCCTCGTGTATTTCCGACGCTGTTTCAAACATTAGCAGGGATTTTGGAAGAGACTGAGCCTGGACCTTGATTCTCCCAGCTGCTGCAAGCTTTTAAAAGAGTTCAAGCGTTACTTCCCAACCACAAAAGACCCACGAACTGCGAAGGAATGGATCCGCGACCCATTTGTGAACAAACCAGGTGAATCGAGCTTATCCGTGCCAGAGGAAGATCAACTGCTTGAGCTTGAAAATGACGGCGGCCTTAAAAGTATGTTTGAGACAACAACTCTGCTGGTGTTTTGGATGAAAATCAAGGCTGAATATCCTGAGATCGCCACAAAAGCACTCAAAACATTGCTTCCATTTCCAACCTCCTATCTCTGTGAAGCTGGATTTTCTGCGGTAACCATAATCAAGACAAAATTACGGAGTAGACTGGACATACGGAACAGATTTTGGGTGTCGTTGTCTCCCATTACCCCCAGATGGGACCGTCTCGTGGAAGAGAAACAAGCTCAGGGCTCCCACTGATTCAGCGTCATGGTGAGTTGTATTTTTTATGCATTTTATATTTGTTTTCACGCCGGTCGTATTATTTTATTTCGTCGTGTTTATCCGACACACCGTGAATGCCGGTGTTACGTCCCTACTGGTCTCTGAATCTACTGGTTTCCCCTCCGTGCGCAGCAGCTGTTTTCTACCTCTGTCGCCAGATTCGTCAAACACTCACAAACATATTGCTGGAGATCTATAAACCACATCTCATATTCATTACGCGGATTACGATTGTATAAATGAGCACTACATCACTCCGAGTAAGTGGCGGGTCGCTTAACGCGGCCGTCTTTGGGTTTATTACTATTTTGCTCGACAGAGTTCGAATCCAGGTTGTTGCAATCTTTCCATAAATATATTTTCTTCAATGCATTTCTTCATACGTGGCTGTGATGTAGTGCTCACTTATACAATCGTAATCCGCGTAATGAATATGAGATGTGGTTTATAGATCTCCAGCAACATTTGTGAGTGTTTGACGAATCTGGTGACATGACAGAAAACAGCTGCTGCGCACGGAGGAGAAACCAGTAGGTTCAGAAACCAGTAGGGACGTAACACCGGTCCGTGGAAATATTTTCTAACATGAAACCGGTCCGTGACGCAAAAAAGGTTGGGGACCCCTGGCTTAGCTGATTTAGCTGATTCAGGAGATGGACGTTTGTGACTGTAAGTGAGGATCGGGAAAGCTCCTTGGGACCTCTATGGAGAACTGTTTACCGTGCGTGCGTGTGCTGCTGTTTCTTCTGCGCTCTGCCTGCCGTCCATTACCCAGCTTCCCCTCTGAACATGCCTTGGATTCGTGAGTACTGACAAACGTGCACGTGCTTTTTTGTTTATTGCTTGTGTGAACAAGTGAAGCGGCCATCACAGTTTTTAGGCCTCTATGCTCCCAAGCCACGACTCAGGCCTGCAACGAGGGTTTTCTGATTGTTCTGATTGTGTGTGTGTGTGTGGGACTGTGGGTGCACAGTATATTGATGACCGCATGTAATAAATGCCAAACTGTTTTTTTTAATGCCTTTGAAGTATATTTGGTGTGTCAAAGTTCATCACATTCATGTTTTGATAAGAGTTTGTTAAAAGGGGTAAAATACACTTAAAACACAAGATAAGAGGCATAGACCTTTTATTTTACTTCCTTAATTCTATTGGAGGCACTGCCAGTTATTTTAGTTTCATAATAAGGGAACAAGAGTTGTAAGAATAATTATATTCATGTAAGAACAGGTAATGGCGCCATTACGATTAAAACTGTACCCATATTGCAGCAGCAAGCTGCCTTTCAGTCAATTCAATGACGCTGAGTCATTGCAGAGCAGCAGCAGCTCACTTTGTGTAAGTCTAGTCTGAGTTTGCCAGAAGCAGGCTTCAGTAAAGTGAAAGTAATCACCAGGTTGTGCTTTATGATAATATAAGTAAAGGTAGTAGGGTCATTTGACAGTGTGGCTTCTACTGCCCGAAGAAATCGCAATATATATATATATACACGCCAATGTTACCGGTAGTGTCATTCAGGTTCAATTAAGATAGTGCTACTCTCTTTTCTGCATTTTAGATTCATACTCTTGGATTGAATCTTGTATTTGTGGGGCTTATATTTGGACTGGGTGGGTGAGGGAGGGGGAGAGGAGACAGAATCATAATGTTTGACACTAAAATTGGAGGCTTCATCACAAGCATTCCAGTTAGAATTCATTTTGTGGGGCTTTTCATTTGAAATGGGGGGGGGGG
>NW_022280032.1:16144798-16146322 GCF_004355925.1 Anarrhichthys ocellatus
GAGAGACAGACAGACAGACAGGAGGTCTAACAATGCCTTTGACTGAATATCTCCATGTCGTGTGTGTGTGTAGAGCAGTTGTTCTCAAACTTTTTCTGTCACGCCCCACTTTGGAGGAAGAAAAATGTTCATGCCCCACCACCCCAACAAAATTGTAACAAAATGGTCCATGTTGAACTTTTATTGAAATAACAACATTTTGACTCCTCCATCTGTGTTTTTTCAAATAATAGAATAAAGAAAATTGCAATCACTTTCAAGTAAACCAGATTGCTCCATCAGACAAAAACAAATACAATGTGCAATCACTTTGTTAGAACAATGCAATTAAAGTTCAATCTGTGCAAAAAATAACTAATATTTGGCAAAAAATAGCTTATTGTGGCTGCAATTAACCTGTTTTGCACTGAATATCTTTCTAAGATAATAACAATAAACTGCAACCTGTGAAAAAACTAAACAAGTTCAAATATTTGGCAATAAAGAGTTTTACTGAGTTTTACACTGCATATCTTTTCAAAACAACAATAACGTGCAACCTGTGCAAAACTAAACAAAATGAGTGCAGATATGTGTGAGCCATATGCTCACACATACCAGGAGCATTTTATTTTTAATATGAGCTTTAAAATGTAGCATTCTAAAAGTAAAATAATAGCTGTGATAATAATAATAGCTGCACGTGGGACTGTTAGTACACTGGCTGTGGTCATTACAGTGAACAGTGTGATGAGAGGGCACGTGAGCCCTTGTTGCTGTACTTTATCTCCTTGGAGCAGAGGCTGCATTTAGCATACCCTGTCTTATCAATGTATTTAAAATACTCTGACAGCAGGAAGCTGTACTCGCGTCTGTTTAGACCTCCACCTTTATCCAGGCCCAGCTCCACTCACATCTCAGCCCTGCGTCAAGCTGCGCTACACACACAACATCCTCTTCCTGGAGCTCTTTGACCTCATCAGTATCATCCTCATTCTACTTTGAGTTAAAGCAAACAACCTGCAACCAGATCCGCCGGTGTTCTGGTTTAACGTAAACGAGTGACCGCGTGAACTGAACCGGAACACGGGGGGGGGGGGTTGCATGTTTCATCACGTTATGTTTTTTCTCCTAAATCGTGATAATGACGAACGTTAACGGTCAACAAAGTTCCGCATGCAGTGGACGTTAACTTAACCCAGCAAGTCTGAACGGTAACGGAACTTAAACTTTAACGGAGGGAAAGACGCTGTAGACATCTTAATGCTGATTGGCCAAGACTTGACACGTCACATCAGAGATGTTTTATTGTGAAGATCACGACATCACCTTTTCTCCTCGTCTCACTCCCATCTGAGAAACGCTGATTTTCAACAAAACCCCTAACTCCTTTTAACAAATTAGCAGGAGTCTGAGTGCCAAAATATGGATACCGTGAGAAAGATAAGACTATGGCAAATGCGGTAATGTGTTTTTTATGTTTGTGGTGTTAAAATGTGAGCTCCAGAGCAATATACAAAACTGGTACCGTCTGCTTTCTTTGAG
>NW_022280032.1:16146332-16162824 GCF_004355925.1 Anarrhichthys ocellatus
TTTTTTTTTAGCTCTCTTCACGCCGAAACCCCATTCAAGTGAATAAAGAAGTTTTGCTCAGTTTTTGGGAATTTTCGGGAAAACCGCTTGGCGGATCTCTCCGAAAAATAGATAGCACACTATTCCCGATCAGGCCGCACGTTTTGATGTATTTTTCATGCCGCGGTTGGCAACGCTGTGTGAGGAGAAGCGCGCCAAACTTTTGGATAAACCTGATTATTAGTATGATTAAGCCCGATGGATAATGTACAGTGTGCTTTGGCACAGGCAGTCAAAGCACACTGAACTAGAAAATTTCTAAAGAAATTTTGACAGTGTGGCTTCTACTGCCGAAAGAAATGGCAATATATACACACGCCAATGTTACCGGTAGTGTCATTCAGGTTCAATTGAGATAGCGCTACTCTTTTTTTCTGCATTTTAGATTCATACTTTTATTTTGAAAGGGTGGGACTGGGTGGGTGAGAGAGGGGGAGAGGAGACAGAATCATAATGTTTGACACTAAAATGAGAGGCTTCATCACAAGCATTCCAGTTAGAATTCATTCAGTGTCATCCAGAATGTGAGAGAACCATGGGCATGGGGGGGGGTGCAGGAAAAGCGTCAGCCCTCTAGAAGGACCATCCAGGAGAGACCCGAGGGGAGAGACCCATCACTTGAGAGGCCAAGCAGAGTGAGGTTTCCAAATCTTGTAAAAGGTCACAAAGAGTGAAAGAGGGCAAAAATAACCAGACATGCCCTCAATTAATGAATGTTAGAATTATGAGATACACCAGAGTCCAGACAGACAGTTTTATGTCCTGAGTGAATCAGACAGACAGACGATTTTATGTCCTGAGTGTGTGACGGCCTCTGGTTTTAAGCAGGGCCTGCTGTGGGCGTGCCCTTGTTTTCAGGACCAAGACCTCACGACACATGAACAGTTTCTTCCCGTCGGCAGTCGGGCTCATTAACAGAGCCCGGGACCCCGACTGACTCTGTCATCCCCAGGACAAATTCCTACCGGTCACTCCCCTGCACATCCCTTCTATTTCACTCGACACTTTTACACTACACTTACATCTCACTTGTTTATAGTCCTGTTATCTGTTCGCTTGTGCACTTTATTTTATATTCCACTTTATTTTATTTTATATTCCACTTTATTTTATATTTTACTTTATTTTATATTTTTCTGTAAATTTTAATATGTTTCTACTTTGCACTGTTGTTTGTTGTTAAATGTTATGCACCTCCCGTCATGTCAAATTCCATGTATGTTCAACATACCATGGCAATAAACGGTTCTGATTCTGATTCTCTGTGCTGTCTTGCAGGTCCCTTGTAGGCGGAGCCTCTCGGTACAATTGGCACCTGGCCAGTCTCCCAGGGGTATATAGGACCTGCCTGCCGCAGTCGGGAGCACTCTCTGTGTCCTCTCGGTTGCCGCCCAGTTCCTGGATCGAAGGTGGCTGGGCGCAATCACTGATCAGTGCTACGCTGAATAAAAGGAGAGGAACTCCAGAAGGACAACCCCTTGGGAAATGCGTAGTGGTGGAGCTGTGGATCAGTGGATCACCCCGGATACAGCCGTGTGGGCTGTTGCCATCATTGTGTTCATCAACTAGTGTCGCTCTCTGGTTATCAGAGAGTTGTTTTCTTTTTCTGCCTTGTGAGCAGCTAGCTATTTTTACAAATAAATATTCCTTTGTTAAACAAACCATTTTCACTACTCACTCTCTCTTTCCCCGGGAAAAATAACATCGTTACTCCCCGCATCCCTTAGATGCCAAACGGGGAATGTAACACTCATAGTATAGTATAGTATGTTGTAAAAACAGTTGTAAAAATGTCATAGTATAGTGTAAAGACAAAATGGAAGAGTAAAGCATGCTTACATGTGTGTTGACTCAGCAGTGATAACATTAAATGAAAAGTTGATCAAAAGCAGAATTCATATTTGACAGCAATACAGACTGCCTGGGAGCCTTACTGCATTATATTCTATCCAATTATATTTTGTTATTCTTTACATGAATGCAGACTCTTCATAACACATCATGAATTTGTTCATGAAAATTCACCAGGAAATTATGTTTGACCCTCAAACTTGTTTAGTATAGTTTGACATAACAATGTCACAAGCCAGTCATAGCATGGTATAGTCTATTCATCTGAAAGACATTGTTCTCAATTCGTAAATAACCAATTTGCAGTAATCCTTATCAAAAATGTTGCTGGATCAATACTTGATTTTTCCAAACTCACAAATATTGATATTGACCTCAAACCTCCAGTATTGGTCCGGCCATGCTTGTGAGACCCCTAACTTTATGGAAGGGCAATGCTAAATCATTGAGGTGTCCCTTTTAAATCATATAATTTCGTCTCTCCAGCCACAAAAACACTTTACATGAAATATTCTCCTTTATTGCTTACATGCTTACACTCTTGATGATAATAAAAAGATCAAACGCATCCAAACTGTACTTTGTGTTCATTGTCGGTGAATTCTGTGACAATCAGTGAAAAGCTTCTTGATGTGCGCACATCTGACTGCATCTGATGTGAATTATTGATTAGAGGTATTCCATAACACACATACATTAATTATAAAAGAAACATCACTTTGTCATTTAACTATCCTCCATTTTAAATAATCAATCCTAAAATAAAATGCTGGCAGTCATGGTTTACATGAACCGGTCCTAGTTACATCTCCTTCCTGGACCTGCGGACCACCGAGCCCCGCCGCCTTCTCACAGTCGCCCGGAAGGTGACGCCCTCGTTTAGTTTAAACCGAGCGATGCCACCTGCCTCATCCAGTTTCTTGGCGCTGCAGCACGGCGTCGGGACCTTCGTAGTGTTACCGAACTTGGAGTAGTCCACCGCGTACATGCCGTCCTCCGCGGAGACTGTGGGCACGAAGCGCTGACCCCACAGGATCTCCTCCGACACGTAGGAGGTCCTGGCCTGGGTGGTGATGCCCGTGGTCTCCACCACCCCCTCCAGCACCACGATCACCTCGATGTCCTCGTGCTGCAGGTCAAAAGCGGACAGCTCATACAGAGGGCTGTCCTTGTCGATCACATGACAGATGATGAGGGGGGACACCAGGAAGACGCCGTTCGTGCCCACCGGGTTATCAATGTGGATGTCGATCTGGTCCAGAGGCACCACCTCGCCCTCGTTGGTGGTGCTTCTCCTGACCACCTGCAACCGCACGGTGGCGCTGATGATCATGCTTTTCCTCAGATCACCGATGCGGATCATGAAGCACAGCTTGTTGTTTCGGACGGAGATGACTGCGTGCTTGCTGAAAATGAGCGTCTCTGCGCGCCGATTGGCCTGCGCAGTTTTCATGAAGATGCAGCCGAGCATGATGGCGTTGATGACCAGACCGACTATGTTCTGCACGATCAGGACAATGATGGCAGAGACGCACTCCTCCGTGATCATCCGGCCCCCGAAGCCGATGGTCACCTGGACCTCTATTGAGAAGAGGAAAGCGGAGGCGAAGGAGTGAATGCCCGTTACGCACGGGACAAAGTCGCCTCCTCTCTGGTCAATGTCACCGTGCGCAAACGCAATAAGCCACCAGATCATCCCGAAAAGGAGCCAGCTGCACAGGAAGGACATGGTGAAGATGATGATTGTGTGGAGCCATTTTAAATCCACGAGAGTGGTGAAGACGTCCAGCAAGAATCGACCCTGTTCTCGGATGTTGGTGTGCGCTACATTGCAGGTGCCGTTCTTGGCGACGAACCGTGCTTTCCCCGGTTTGGCCTTAAACAATTTTGGCTGCAGGACACCTTCAGCCAGACGTGTCGGCAAGTAATCCTCAGGAATGAGTCCTTTCCTGGACAACATAGCGCTCCCATGCTATGGACCCGCAGCCTTTTGGCTTTGTGTGATTCGTCTCTGCCCTGCTAAAGATGAATTATTTTCCTCTTCCCCGGTGTCTTTTCTTACAGCTCCTCAGCTTTCGAGCACAGTAGAGTCTTGCTGTCCGTTGTCTGGAGGTATGTGCGCTCCTCACGTTGCCTCCAGATCAGGCGCTCCACAACCGCGAAGTCCCAGGGGAAATTCCTCATCCGGCTCCCCAGCTGTCGCTGTCACTCACACCACCCACAGACAGGGCATAGATGCGCCACACCGCTGCGTTCCATTGAGGATCGACCCAGTGTGCACTCTCCGTGGAAATTCAGCGAGATGTCAAATATTGATGCTGGAGCATAATGGGCCTCTAGGTTGAGTTTTATCATCCCTTTGATCAGAAGGCAGGCTTTAGTGGCGCATTCGGCTCTGTGCTGACTCCGCCACTTCACAATAGCATGGTAACGTCACATTAACTTGGTAACGTGAGATAAGGTAGGCCTACTCCGTCCAGCCACCATCTCTGTTGTTTGATTTTCAACGAGAATGCTGGAGTGGGCCCATTTAGCTTAAGCCACAGGCAGCTCTGAATATATAATATATAATATATAATAGAGCACTAAATCAGTAAATCATCTTCAGGCTGTTTGGAATTTACTTTGAATTTACATGAATAGAAAGTAAGCTGTCCACCGACAGGATCCTTTTCATACATCCAGGGTTTTAAAACGGCTGGGCTCCTTCTCCTTTCCATTCCATCTATGGAAACTTTATTTCACAGGCGGCTGTGCTCCTCTATAACTTTCTAATGTCACATGTCAGTCCTGGCTGTGACAGACGCAGCTGCTCTTCCCACTGTGACACCCCTGAGTATGTGGAGATGATCAACACTCATAAAGTTTCACTCACACAAGCACAAAAAAACTTTGGAAATTATCCCAGTCCTTTTCCTGACCAACCCCAACAAAAAACCACACATGTTTTATGATAATTTACATTTTATTAACAAAGAGTTCACTTTTTATGTACAAATATTCTACATCACGATTATAAAATAAAAGGAATATATCTTCCATGGGACAATTGCACTTTGAATGTCTTCTTCTAATGCTTCCTTCCTTCTTGTGCTACTTGTCTGCTCGCACGAAGGAGGTGAAGACGCTGTCCTCCTTGTCCAGCAGGGCCTGGGGCCTGTCGTACTCCAGGATGATCCCCCGCTTCATCACAATCACTAGGTCGGCATTCACGATGGTGTGGACGCGATGCTGTGCAGTGGAGGGGAAGAAAACCAGTCACTATATTGACACTAAATGAGTCTTTTGAAACAATAATCAATGCTTTATCACACAAAATTACAACTCGAATGAAACTGGCTGTTAAGAGAGATGAAATAAGAGGTTCTAATTCAGGAAAATGTTCCTCCACAGTAAAATATGAAATATCTTACGGTGAAGAGTTCTGATATTTCAATATTCATTGATGATCTTTTCGATTACTTTATCGTGAGATAACCTTATGAATTCAGAGATACAATTTTCTGCTCTGATTTCCACTTTCCTTTTTTGCTAATAATCACGCAGAAACAGTTTGAAATAGTTGTTTTGTCCACTCTGCATCTGTTTGCTTTGTATCACTTTACAACAACTGCATCAGCAGTGCAGGACAAAGGTCAGCTCTCTCTGGGGGAAATGGGAGCGCTGCATGCTGTGGGGGAGATACTCACTGCTATAGTAACTACTGTTCGGTCAGCAAATGCAGTCATCACCACTTTCTGCAGGATGCTCTCCTGTGAGGACAGAGGCAAGGGGAGAGGAGAGCAAAGTAAAATAAAGAGCAGTTTTAACAGTTAACATGTTCCTTCATATACTGTTCAACCCTGTTAAAGCTCATTTTTCAAACTGTCCCCTCTCTTGTTCCTCATCTCAGTGTCCCCGATTAAGCGCTTCACCGTGTTTCCTCGAGGGCAGTGCAGCTGCGTTATAGAAAGCTAGAAGTGTCGCTCTTTGTGACCGATCATTCTGGAAGAATAAAAACACTGACTCTCCTCAGGCTCTGAGTATTTCCCCTCCATTTCTTTTGTTCTCTCTGAGTCAAGCACACCTCCTCCACTCCGGCTTTCCTTTTATCCTCTTGCTTAAAAAAAAAAGAAGCATCACTTAAAGGTGCAACCCTTGACCCAAAATTGATAAGAATCGCTGTCACTTCCACAATGACAAGTCTTTAAATAAATATACCAAGAGAGAACAACTAAATCTAAATTATTATGTCATTTTAAAAATAATTTATGATCAGTTGAGAGACACAATGCACATGCCTTTCTACCACCTCGCAGTGCTCTCTTGTACCCAAAACACACTGACCGTTGCCATGTCTATGGACGCAGTGGCTTCGTCCATGATGAGGATGCTGCTCTTCCTGACGAAGGCTCTGGCCAGACAGAACAGCTGTCTCTGACCCTGACTGAAATTTTCTCCTCCCTCTGTCACCATAGCATCTGAATAAAATAAAATACATGAATATTGTTAGTTTTCATATTTAGGTACATTGATATTAAGTATACAGATGTAAAGATGTAATTGGCCATTAACTCGCACAGATCAATATCTTATTGATTTTCCATTCACGTCTCTGTGTTACGATGAGGCTACACGTAATACGGCTCAGACAGATTCATGCTCATGTGTTATCTGACACAGCAGCCTGATCTTTGTAAAGAGAAACTGGGGAAGGCACGAATTTGCCTCAAAGCAATTCCCTCTATCCTCAGACCCTTGGTTTGGATAGAAAGGAAGAAAAGAAGATGAACAGACTAGCTCACACACACACACACACACACACACACACACACACACACACACACACTTAAACAATCACATATTTCTCACCAAGGCCTCCTGGGAGGGATTTAACAACGGGTTTCAGCTGAGCGATCTCCAGAGCTTCCCAGAGCATCTCATCTGTAGCCTTCATCTCTGGGTCCAGGTTGAACCTACACACAGACACATAAACATACATGCGGGCACATACACACTTATTAATACACTTTTGGCATCTTAATTAGCTACATAATATATCCTTAACTAAACCCTCAATAAACCCCTTCCCTTCATTCAACACTAACATTAACATTAAAGAAGGGGCAATGTCGTTGTGATCTCGATCTATTTGAAGTAGCTCATCACTTCTTAATCTCTCTCCCTTAAAGTGTACACTACGGGGAGTGACGAGGTGAGAGCCGAGGCATCAAGCATGTAAATGAACTTTACACAAAAGCATATTTTTACGTTATTCGACTGACTAAAATATCCAAAACTACAGTCTGACAGCATCACGTAGCTTCCTTAAATGCATACTCATCTGTTCTCCTCCAACATGACAAAGCTTTTATGGTCACTGTCCATACTCTCCGTCTCTCTCTCTCTCTCAGCTGTCCTGATGTTATCACACAGTCTAAAAATAACCGGTGAAGTTTTCAGAGGAATGTCCTCTTATCTACAAGCCCTCAGCTCTACTTGTGCTTCAGATGAGTGTCTTTGAAGTGTGTCACAGTTTGCCAGCTGGCTCAGTTACTGGAGATTGTCACAACTCGATTATCACCAAATATAAACCTCTGTGACAAGCCGTCCTGCTGGTAAAATTAATTGTGAAGTGAAGTTCATCGTACCGGATGGCGCCGCTGAACAGGAAGGGGTCTTGAAGGATGATGGACAAGCGAGACCTGAGCGTCTGCAAAGGCAGCTTGGCAATGTCAATGCCATCGATAACAATCCTCCCTGTGAAAGAAAGAAAATCATGAACCAAACACATCACACATAGACTACATTGCAGAGTGCAGTTTTTTCTTGCTAGAGTTGCATGTAAATGCTTTCTCGTAGTTTTTTTAAATAGTCATTTTAATGTACTGCATTTGACATTACAAGGAGTTCAATGTTAGCGTTGGTGTTTTGCTGTACCCTCAAACATGTCCACCATGCGGAAGAAGGCCAAGGAGAAAGAGGATTTGCCGCTGCCTGTCCTGCCACAGATCCCCACCTGAAAACAAAGAAGTCTGAATCATCATTATCATCAACATTCACTTTTTTGATTTTTTTTTTTTGGTTTCACAGGTTTCCTCAGTTTGGCCACCTTCTGCCCAGGTTGGATGCTTGCGTTGACATTTTTGAGCACTGGCTTCAGCGTGGCGTCGTATCGGACACTCAGATTTTGGATCTTGATCTCTCCCTCTCTGGGCCAGCTGTCAGGGACCTGAGATTCAGCTGAGACAGACGCAGAAATATCAGTGGATTTTAGCTTCCCCTCTTTTACACCTTAATATAATGGTTATAACTGTTATCGTTAAATGTGTGATCACTGGAGTCAGATTATTATATTTTTAATCCTGTTCATTAACAATGTATTAACAATGCCTTTTTCCAAAATCCCTTCTGGCTGAAATGAAACATGCATGTATGATAGATTACTAGGATATAAAAGCAGTGGGATGACGATACATTTCTCCTCAGCATAATGATGCCCCTTGGGCTGACAATGTTTGACATATAACATGACAAGGTTAAGCTACGTTTGAGTCAAATAACTGATTGGCTATGATTGTCAAAGCCTCCCACAGCCAACCTATAATTGTGCATTTTTACTGATCCCACCTCGTGCCCAAGTGCGCCACAGGTAAGCCTGGCCACAAAACTATTCATTTTGAAACTGGCCAATGGTCTAATTTCATTACTCAGTCAGTGACAGACTTTCGTGTTTGTAGTGCTGGCCTGGCCTTGCTGCAGCCAAAAACCTCAGACAAGAAACTCCAAATGGGCACCGGTTGAAATGGTGAAAGGAGGTTGAATTTAAGCTGGAACTGTGAGTGTGTTGCTGCACTCACTGAGCAGTCCCTCGTAATTCTCCGGTTCAGTTTTGAGCAGGCCGTTAATTCTCTTGACTGAGCCAAGCTGTACTTCCATGTCAGCCAGGTTACGCACCATCCAGTTCATGTAGTTGGATACCTGATACATAGAGGGAGGAGGAGGGGGAGGAGGAGGGGAGGAGCGGAGGAGGGGGAGTTTGTCAAATGTCACTGCATACACTTCATTAGCATTTGTCAGATAGTCCAGTGGTCTATGGAACATGAGAACAGCTCAACTTTTAAATATTCAGTTCATCTGAAAATGTTAAATTCACCAAATTAGGAAACACATGGTTTTCATTGGACATAAACTATATTGAGAAAGAAGTTTTATAAACATCTTCAACTATGTAGTTTATATTACTTAATTACCAATACTTTAATATAGGCGCTGATCTGTTTCAACTGATTTTCAGGCAGATTTTACATGATCACATTTATAGTTATATTGTTTGCTGCCAGATATGCAATTAGCCACTGATTATGGATCTGAAGGTGTTTTCTTTATAAATCTCTCATATGTATCCCACCAAGAATGGTAAAAAAATGTTTTTTGTCCAGATTTGAGTTTTTTTGAATATTCAATATGATCAGATAAATTTGTCCTTATAATTAAAACTCAAAGTAACGAGTTAGGAAAAACTAAAATATAATTAAATATAGTAAGAGCAGAACAAATGTAAAAAGTTTGGTAATCATTTAGAATATGCACAATGTAATGTCCTTAAAGACTCCAGTAAACAAGCAATAAAACACACCCACACAGTCTCACCATGAGTGCATATGTCAGCCCCAGCCCCACCAGACCGGGAGACAGCTGGTCGTTGAGAGAGTTTGTGATGGAGGCTACAGCTGCTACCAACACAACACAGGCTCCAATATACTCCTGTAGAGAGAGACCATGTCAACTTCACAGCAGGACAATAATACGTCGCTGAATAATTCAAAAAGGTGAATTAAAAAAAGCAGATCCATCAATGTTTGTTGTCAACACACACAAAAAAGACGGACATGCTGCTAAAAAGCCCTGTTTGTTTTCTTTTGCATCTCTGCACATGAATCCATTAACACCTGACGGTTATCTCCTCTGACAAACTGTGAAACACAAGAAGCCAAATGAGCTGCGAGCCGCATGCAGTCGATCCATCACATGAAGAACACGAAATGTGATCTTAATAAAGCGAGTACTGAAAAATTCAGTTTTTCAGGATCCCAACAGAGGGAGCCAGCAACATCAGCAGCTGCTGACGGACAGGACTGCACTGAATGTTCTAGCACTGAACAGAGGACAGATCATTACCATTCGGACCTCCAGCCAGCGGTTGGCTGCTGTGAGGAAGAGAGAAGCGATGTTGTTGGCGTCCGTGAACTGCAGTAACCTCTGTCTGAACCTGGGCTCATACCTGTCGATGGAAAAAGACACGTCTCATTTCTGTTTGTGTCCTGAGAGTCCATCTGCCTGACTGGCTCAGTGTCAGCAATAACCAATTAACTAATACTAATGTAATTATCTGAATTATTTAACTTCTGGACTTGTGTTTTGAATGAAAGACATATCATCATTACAGGAAGTTAAATAGTGACACAGGTACAACATTTGTTAATTACAGTGAAAATATGAGGTATTTTTGAGGTACATATTAAACATTATCAAACTCCGAACATGTTAAAAGACAAAAAAAATAATAATAAAGATAAAGATTTCAAGTTTCCACATCAAGTTGCATTTTGGACCATGATTGGCTTCCAAACTAGTTGTGATGTCACTAAATCATCTCGTAAGTACACGCGTTTAACTGAGACTGAAGGTGAGCAGAGAGAAACGTTGCCCCTTCAACACTTGAAGGTGAAAACAGACTTTTAACATCGAGCTCTGCACATACATCATTCTGCATAGTGAAGCTCCAACATCCAAGTTAACAACAAGCACATTTTTAAATGTATATCCCTCTTAAACAATGTTGTACAATAATACTGTTGCTCATTCAGTTAAGATAGTTCAACCTGTTGTTGATAATCACCTGAGGGCCCTTATAGTGGTGAGACCTTCCACTGTCTCAGAGAAGTGGCAGAGTAGAGGGAGTTGGGTGCTGTCCTCCAGCTGGTGCAGGTCCCTGACCAGAAGACAGAGGACACAGTAGAGAGGGAAATATCAACTGAAGCAAAGTTCAAATAACATCAAAGGTTGTAAGGTTGGAGTGGCGAGGAAAGCAGAACTGCACGGTTAAACAGGTTCAGAGAGCAGTTGAATCAAATGAAAAGTAATTTCACTGGCTTCACTCTGACATGCATCCCACTCTCAGTCAGGTACAGTACAGCCACTTGCATTTGACGGATGGACAAAGCAGTGGGTTTATGCATTTTAGCCTGCGTCTATATAGGAAATATAAGCACCAGAGCACTTGTGAAAACAGAGCCAAAATGACAAATCTCACATCCTGCTTTGACAAAATAAATCTAATTTTAGTCACCAAAAAGTCTGTGCCTTATGGGAAATCTATTTTTGGGCAGAAAAAGTAAAATTCAAATATGTTAAGTAAAAAAAAGAAATATCAGAATGAGCCTTTAAAACCGTACTACGTGTTATTTGTGTGTAATTGTAGAATGTAAATGAATGAAATGAAAAATATACAGTGAACAACAAGTCAGTGTTATCCGTCCCTCCGTCCGGTCCCACTCACCTGGAGGCCACCCGGAAGTATTTCTGGATGAAGTAGCAGGTGACGGCCAGCGGCAGGAGGGCGATGAGAAAGACGGGGGTCACGTAGGAGATGACGCCCAGAGCGGACATACACAGCATGGTGGAGCGGGAGACGCACTCCAGGGTAGTGGGGATGTGCTGGTCAATTGTGTTTGTGTCTGTGGAAAACCTATTGAGAATGCTGCCGAGCGGAGTCGTCTCAAACAGCCTGGATGGATAAAAACATTTAATTAACCCTTTATCCATTTAATAATTTAATTTGAAAATTGTTTTATTTTCCCAGATTACATACATTCCTATAAGCCTTAGAGACTATAATTATATTTCATAGATTTCCACATGTCCACAATGAGACAAAAATACTGGACATGCATCTGCTCAGACGCGCTGTGCAGTCAGCTGGTTGAATGAATTATTTTATGTGAAAGGCATCTGTTTATTTAGCTGTGTATGTGAGTGTGTATACAGTACATGCAGGTGTGTTATGTGCACGTGAGCATCTTATGTAAGCAATGTCTCCTAGGTTGTGTGTAAGGCAAGCAGATGGTGCTCTGTAACTCTGAGTAATGGGGCGAAACAAGATGCTTTTAACGGTGTTTCTCTGTTTAAATGATCTGTTTCAGCAAACACACAGTATCAGCGAGCTCACATCTCATCACACACACACACACACACACACACACACTGAGCGTCGAACCTCATGGGGGCCAGGATGATCTTGTTGAGCAAGTCGTGGTGCAGCTCTTTGGCCACTTTGAGGCCGGTCCACTCCACAGCCACGGAGGTGGCCAGACACAGGACGATGCCCAGGCAGCACAGCACGCTGAACACTGACAGATACCACGAGTGACAATCCTACAGAGAGAGAGAGAGGGACGAGATTATCAAAGACATGATCGCAACTGTGTGTGTGTGTGTGTGTGTGTGTGTGAGAGTGTGTGTGTGTGTCTGATAAAGTGAGAGAGAACTGGGGTTTTCTGCAATTTTAAACATAATTAAACTCTGAGGCTAATGTGACAGAAGCCAGCACTCTTGGTTATACTTGAAAAATGTATGTGGTAGACTTCAGCAATAACTCTCCTCCTCTCCGTGCTGTCAGTCAGCAACCTGGCAGTTACATACAGTGTCAGTAATGTGCCAGAGTTTGTATTTGATAGTAGAACAGGACTTCTGAGTGTCCCCTCATGGATTTGTCTACAGCACACTGCAGATTAGATAAACCTGGCAACGACTGTTCTGTTTATATATGACAAGAGGACACAGTGCTCTTCAAACTCCTCAAATCCCAGTTGACTTTAGCCTTTGCATGACTGTGTGAAATGTGACTTAGCGTTGCAATTAACGAGACGGACGGACACACAGACACGTATATAACTGTTAATAATAGAGCTGCTGGTCCTGGAACATGATAACCTGCCAACAGCTGGTGTGATCCCGACGTGTGAACGAAGCAGCTTAACCTTCGCCGATACTGATATTGTGTATCTGAGCGAGGTGTGTGCTACTCTCTGCTTTCTCTGAATGTGTTTTCTGTGTGTGTGACTGCCAGTTAGAGACTATATTGGGGAAGAGGTCGCTGACGAAAGACGAACTTTAAACTGAATGAAGGTGAAGAAGTTTATAGGTGACAAACTGTCTTTCAGTCAAAGACAGTTTGTGCGTGTATGTGAAAGACTTTCGCCTACACGCACACTTCATTCTGTTGTTTCTAAATTAAGATGCGGTTTTATTCCAGGTCATATCAGTTGTGACTAAAAGCCTCAGAGATCATTTATGTATGTGACATGTGCAGGTATTTCGACCAATCTACATGAAACAAAGCTCTGCGTGTTTACATTTCCCAGCTGAACTTTCTCCGAGACTCCATCAATGCGTTGTTGTTGTTTCTCTAACATGCAGATGAGTCTGAGCTGCAGTTGCTTCAGGGTGCGTTAGCGAACGCTCCGTCTGGAGCTGGCAGTGTCTGTGTTTGTGTTTTAGGTCAGTGCTGCTCAACTGAGATTCACAGGAGAATTTGCATGAAAATTGTTCTATAATTTCACTCCAGCATGGTCTAACAAAATAGCTCTGTAACCATTATTTTCATTATTGATTAAAGTGCAGATTATTGTCTTTCTGTAACAATTTTCTGAAGCCCACAATGATCAAGTTGATTGATTTGTGCGACCAACAGTCAAAAACCTAAAGATATCCAGTGACACTATCACATAAGACAATGTTTCACCTCCTATTTTACTTAGAAGTCAGAAGTCTATAAACCACAGGTTTTTACCTCCTCAAATCATCTAATTTTAATACATTTTCAAGGCCCAAAGATCCAAAACTATACAATATTTTACAAAACAAAAGCAAAGATTAGAGATACGATTGGAAAAGCAGTACATCCTCATTGAGAAACTATACTAGAGAATGTGTGGCTTTTTTGAGGGAAAAATAAATAAAACGATTATAACGAAATATCTCCCCTTAAAGACAGTGACAAGCAGGAAAATACTTCTTGACTTAAGGCTGCTGATCAACACAAAAGCAAAGAGCAAAGAACAAATCATCTCGACAGAAATGATCCAGTTCAGCCGCTCACCTGAACCACGGTACAGTTACGAGGTGTTGCTTTGATCTTGGCCGCGATGACGTTTGACGTCCAGTGTGCCAGCCAGTAGTCGATGGCGACCATGAGGGAGTGTTTGAGGAGCTGAGACAGGAGGAGCAGGGTGAGCAGGAGGACCCCGGCGGAGGACAGGTAGGCGCCACAGGAGCTCCAGGAGATGGTGGCACGCTGACGCATGACCTGCGACATGTTGTCGTCATCGTCACTCTCAATAGATTCCTCTGGGATTAAAACAGAGACGAGTTAAAATGGTCAATAGTCTTTTTTTTGAAAGTGAGAAATTATTGCATTTTATAACACATGAATGTATATTATGTGCGCTATACATAAAGGACTATTTCTGTATTTAACTGTGGTCTCCTCTGCTTTGACTCACTGCTCATGTGCTCCCTGACCTTTCTGCCGTTCCTCCTCCTCCTCCTCCTATATATTTCATTATCTTTGTTTTCTCTCTCCGTCTATCT
Organism: Anarrhichthys ocellatus; assembly: GCF_004355925.1. Lineage (NCBI taxonomy): Eukaryota > Metazoa > Chordata > Actinopteri > Perciformes > Anarhichadidae > Anarrhichthys > Anarrhichthys ocellatus. The sequence goes on from NW_022280032.1 coordinate 16,160,856, forward strand.
TATTCTGTCACACATTTCTCAGAAGTTTTTGAAGAACATCTACTAACACAGGACAAGAAGAGAAGAGAAGAAAAGGGAAAGAGGGCCAAATGAGAGGAGCAACCACAGAGAAACTAATCAAAAGGCGACAGCATCTATATTCATATTCTTAAACACCGAGCAAATGCTCATTCACATGAATGGCATGTTTTTTAGGGGCAACGGAGCAGCCATGACACACTGACTGGGGTTGAGGAGCTTGTTAACGACCTCCAGCCTCCTCCCCACCCCTGATGTAAATATATATTATATCACATCATGCAGCAAGCTTTGGAGCATGAGGCTGCAGGTAGGAGTCTACGAGTCGGTGGCAAAAAGGAGGCAGGAGAGTGGAGGAGGAAAGGAAAGGGAGTGGATGACTAGCAGGGCTAAACAGGCAATAGCCACCATCATCTACTGTGCAATCATGCTGGCATTAAGTAGGTTTTGTGGAGCAGGAGTGACAAATGTTTGGGGACAAAGAAAATGATGCATGATGAGATTCTAAGATGGTGGAAGAAGCTGACACAGCTGCGGGTTGCTTGCAGCGTCACAGACTTTTTTTTCAGTCCATGCTTTCTGGCCACACCTGCTCGATCGAACATGAGAGCAGCACTTGATGCTGGAGCCATCGCACAAGTCCACTCAGGGGTGCCACCAGCGCACGGGAGACAATACAGAATACAGATAAAGAGTACAGCCACTGCACCTTAGCACCTTCCACTACAGCTGCACATTCAACAGCAGAGACACATACAGATAAAGGATCAGATTCAGTGTTCAGCCACATCAGGAGGCTGCAAGAGAGAAGGCGGTGTCATATCTGGTTGCTGCTGAAAGTCTAAAGAGAAGCCAAGTCATGTCTGGAGCATTTGACACCCACGTCATGTTTTCTTACAGGATATAATAAATAGATAACAAGGGACGGGAATGGTATACAGGGAATTTGGAATCATTCAAATTATTGCAGCAGGTGTTACATTAAAAATAAGCTGTTCAGCTTAAACTTTAATGTAATGTAAGAGGTGCTGCTCCTCAGCAAGTACACACAACAGCATATGGAAATGATACTCCGCCTTTACTATTATCATCAGTATACACACAGGCATTCATTAAAATCAGACTGAAATCAGTAAAGGACTGACTGCAGTCATACAAACATGAAATCAAGCTGTTGTTTCCTGTGACCTCTCACCTTCCTCGTCCTCTTCAGTCCTGGCGGCGTCTCTGGAGTACATGGCCCTGCGAAGGTTTTTCCTCTCCAGATCTGTCATACTCGCTGCCTTCGTCTCCTAGAGGAGATATAAAGAAAAGCTTGTGATTCTCCCCACAATACTAAAGACGACAATCTGGTGAGACATTAAGCAAAAATCCAGATAATCAAACTGTCATTCTAAGGAGCACTGGGTTGTATGCAACTATCCTGAATCTTAAAACTGTCAAATCAACGCAAAGCAAAGATTCAGAGTCATTAAGGATTCATCCGCACTTCAAATGTCTAGTAAGTAATTACGGTCTCAAAATCCTGGTCCTGTCTGTGCATCAGGGTTTTCCAATGTTCAAAGAGTTCAGGCTCAGACTTCTGGATGTTTTTCAGAGTCCCTTCAGTCTGGATAGTGCCATCTTTCATGGCAATGATCTATTCAAACAGATACACAAACAGAGACAGAAGAGGAAATGCAATCTTTAGTATTAGCCGACACTGGAAATCAGTCTTTATGCGCTCTGGAATCTTTCTGAGATAAACTGTCTGCATCCCAAATGTAATGTTTACATCCTGAATAATATAACAGAATCCTAAATGGACAATCTTATCATTTTGTTTGACTATTACAGAGTAAAAGGGTCTGTAAATATACCGTTTATTCAGTTAGTTAAGATAATAGCTGCAAATATCTCTGTTTCACACACACACACACACACACACACACACACACACACACACACACAC